>NC_045438.1:95324355-95339154 GCF_002776525.5 Piliocolobus tephrosceles | reverse complement strand
GTGTGTGTGTGTGTGTGTGTGTGTGTGTGTGTGTGTGTGTGTGTGTGTATTTCTTGCTGAGATACATTTACTGGTCATTCTCTTTTAAAAGGGATTGCTAGGAATTATTGTGGACAATTCTCTAGGACTTTTATTTCTAATATTCAGAATATGATTGGGGGGCTACACATAAGATAAAACACAAATAACAATGGCCTAAATAAGGTTTAAGGTGTTACTTTTCTCTCAAATAGCATAAAGTACGGCAATACCAGGGCACCCCTGGGAATTCAGGTTTCTTCTATATGTCCAGTTTGTCAACCTTAAAATATTATTATCCTACTCCTACTAAAAGGTACCTCATGGTTCAAGATGGTTTCTGGAAATACAGCTATTACATTTACATTTCAAGCAAGAATTACAGTGAGGGAGGAAGGGCTAAAAAGAGTGCTTATCAGGTATCTTGTCTTCCACTAATGAATTCTCCTCAGAGTCCCATCTATTAATCTCTCCTTATAGCTCCTGTCCCAGAACGCAAAGGTATCTGGGAAAAGTTGTGTTTCAGCTATGTATATTGCCATCTTGAATAAAATTGTAGTTTTGTTTCCAAGAAAAGTAATACAATGAATATTATGTGAGCAACATTATAGGAGTTTTACTTTCTCCAGCTTAGGCAAACTTGCTGGCTAGTCCTGTCTGTCTTTTGGGTATTCTAAAAAGATGACATGAAATACTCCAAAAAACATGCAAAGGAAAAAGATGTTTGCAGGTCTGTGTTAAGGATGTATCAAGCACATTTGCAAAATCCATGTCTTTGTTCAGGAGTCCTGTCTTTATCTATTTGCTCTTCTCTCCTTAGGAAAATGCTTTTGTTGTCATTGCTGTTGCTGTAATATAGCCTGAGCAAGTATTTTTCCCAGCAAGAAATAATGGGATTAAATCCCAGGAGACTGTGAACAAATCTGGTTCTTAAACCACAACATTTATCCCCTCAGTCTCAAAAATAGGCTATTAGGGCACTTAGTCCAGTTGTCAGGTTCTTAGGATCTGGGACTTCCCCGCAGAATTCAGCCTTAAACTTTGTGCACTGACCCTATCTGTCTGTTCTTAACATGAGCAAGAAAACTCAGAGACTCACGACTGCCCGGATTTCTTTTCTTTTCTACCTTCAGGAAGGAGTAATATCTATGTTTTTGGGGGGACATTGTGACAATAAGAGAAAGATTTTATGAAACCCTGTTAGTGGTTTCTATCTTTTTGTGTCCTAATATTTCCATCTAATATAATGATGAAAAAAATCAGAATATAGTTTGGCATGGAGTAGAAATTGGCAAATGGTTTTCTGTAAAGGTCAGATAGTAAATATTTTCAGCTTTGCAGGCTGTACAATTCTGTTGCAACAACTCAACTCTGCTATTGTGTTACTTTCCAAAAGCAGTCATAGACAATTCATAAACAATGAGTGTAGTTCTATTACAATAAAACTTTATTTATGAAAACAGGCAGTGGGCCATATTTGGCCTTCAGGCTGTATTTTGCTGACTACTGGCTTAGAAAATTGGTTTATTCCTAATTCAGTTGATATTTCATAATTAAAATGTTAGCAATGAAGGGAAAATAGTTGTTTTTGGTATTCAATGATGTATTTGTTTCTCAGGGATATGGAAAAACATACTAAAAATTCTCAGGCTTAAAACAACAGAAATTTATTCTCTTGGAGTTTTGTGGCTCTAAGTCCAAAAGAAAGAGGTTGAAAGGGCTGTACTTTTTCTGACAGCTTTAGAGGAAAATCTTTCTTTGCCTCTTTCTAGCTTCTGGTGTTTTCTAGGAATCCTTAGAATTCTTTAGTTTGCAGATACATCACTTCAATATTTGCCTCCATCACAATGGCATGGCTATTTTCTCAGTGTCCCTGTGTCTAAGTTTTCCTCATCTTACAAAAACATCGATCACATTGGATTAAGGGCTCATGAAATCTGGTATGACCTTATATTAATAAATTACATCCACAATGACCCTATTTTTAAATAAGCCCACATTATGAGTCATTGAGGGATGGGACTTCCACATATCTTTTTGAGGGGTCACAATTCAATCTATAATAAGTGGTATCATTTGGAACCAGGGAGTAATCAAATCCTGTCTTGTCAATTGCTATTCCTTACAATGAAGTCTAAATGATATATACAGAAGGAAATTTAGCTCCTGGGAAAATGTGAAACATTTTATTTTAAGTTATACCAGGCTGGCACATCATGTCCACATGCACTCATCTACAGAAATCTGCATTGGAGTATGTGATTTTTGTCAGAGTCTAAGGCAAGGCCTCTGCATCCCCCATTTCCCAATTTTCTATCTCATATGCATACTAATTCCTGACTAGTGACACAATACTGAAGAAAGAGAGAAGAGGGCTTACTTGTCACCTCTAATAAGAGCAGTGTAATATAATTGAGGCTCATAGTTTTTGTTTTTTCTTCTTTTACTTGTATTGCTTCCATTCTCTGCCTGTTTATGACTTTTCTCTAGTTACTACAACACATTCCAAGTTTTTTAACTTTCCCTATAAAAAGGGAGATAAAGAAGTGCTAAAATCCATCAACAATTTTCTCCTTGATTAATCACAAAAATAAAGAAATAACAAAATTTTAAAATATAGAGCTCTGTAGATGAATGAATAGTCATTCAAACCATTTTATATTAAGAACAATTGCTGGAATGGGAATCTATTTCTTGTGTCAGGTGGTGGGGCGAGTTAATCAATTATATGGAGTTTCTTGCCTCTTCTAAATGGAATCAGACTGCCCTTTCCTTTAGTATTTATTTTATTGATTCTTATTGTTTCTTGTGTCTTCTTTCCTTGTCAGTCATCGTGTGTATGTATAACCAAATGAACAAAACTTTGCAGTCTGCGAATATAAAAGTACCACACTTATATAAACACTACAAGTAGCTTTGTTTGGAATCCTTACCCTCTGCGTAGAGGAAGCCCATATTCTTCCAGAATCCTTTCTTCGATAGTCCCATGAGCTCTTAGGGTTGCTTATCTACCTTATCAGATTATTTCTAGCCCCTCTCCCCCAAGCAGTTTGTGAGTCTTCAGTTATTTATGAGTTTCTAGGGGAGAAAGGTTTCCTTGCTAGTAATCAGAGATGCCATCTGTCATTCTGTAATCCTGCTCCACTGGCTATTATCAATCTGTTCTTCATATGTTGTTGCACACATTCTATCTTCTGTTTGCATTGCTTTCTGCTTCCTCTGATCCATTGAGAGTTTTGCTTTTCTTCCTGTTCAGAGGGTTAAAGAAAAAATCTCAATATCATGAATATCTATCTCTTTTCTAGGGTGTTCAAGATCTTTTGGAGCCTTTTTGACAGAATTCCCTTTCTTGTCCCTAAGCCACCCTCTTTCAAGAGAGTTCATATATTGGTAGGCAGAGTGGGGAGTGGATCTGAGTTGAGGAATGGTCAAGAAGAGGCTCACCCTGTACCAATAGTTCTATCCAGAATCCACTCTACTTCTCAGTACAGTCTATTATGCCAGACTGGGACTTACTGCTGATGATTTTCCTTCATAGTGCCTCCTCTTTCACTATTGCCTCAGGTTTCCTCTTTTTATTGTAGGCAGGGATTTTTGTTATTTCTCATAGTTCCCATCTTCTTTTCCAAAAGGGCAGCATTCAAATTTCCTTTTCTTAGAGCTTAGTTTCACAAATCAGTACCTTTGGCTTTGTAACTACAAAAGGAGAAAATTTAACCAAATAATTTCTGAATGAAGCAACATACTGGAATATAATTAATATTATTTTAGGAGGTAGATTACATTCCTAGCCTGGCTTTGCCCAAAGCAGACTCTCTTGCTTGGGTAAGTCCCATAACCACGTTGGCCTGAACCTCTCCTCTGCTAATAGAGAGGGTGAAGCTAACAGATATGTAAGGTCTCTAACTAAATGTAAATTTCATTTATATTTTGTGTCTCTTGCATTTAATATATTAATCTTAAACTCTTTCTTAGATCTTCTGCTGCTTTTCTCTCTTTTGCACTGGCTGGGCTTCTTGGGCTTCTCTGGTCATTGCGCATTAGAGCTTTCAGTTACTTGATAAGTTTCATTAAGGAGTTACATAAATTAGGACACTTTCAAGATTCAGTGGTATTTAACCATAAATTAAAATATACATAGGGAAAGACCAATGGTGTAGTCACAGTTTTAGTTTATTAATTAATAAGGATAATAAAACTAGCATTAAATATGACCGCGATTTGGTAAACAGTGAGAAGGATAGTTCTTTGCAAGAAAGAACATTTTGCAGTAACATTGGCTTTTGGCCTCTCTGTAAACATGAACTAGGACCAGCAATATATACATCGTTCACACCCTTTAAAATGGATTACTCTTCTAGGTACTTCTCACAGTTAAGATCTTTCATAGAGGAAAAAGTCAAGTCAAGTCACATATGCTGAGTGTATGTGAATGTCATGGTAGGATGAAGAGAGAAAATACAGTCACAGCTGAGTTGATTCCTTATTTCCTTGAGCTAGAATGTCTCTCTAGGTAGGTTTGCTTTTAGATTATTTCAAATGTGCTACTGTGAGAGGAGGACAGAGTGGGGGCAAACCCAAACTTAGTTTAGGAAAGGCTGGTATGGCCTTTGTCTTAAATGTAGAAACATTTAATAATCACCATGGAGAGAGCTTCAAAATGTGTTCTTTTAGAGAGCACATAGGCTGAGCCAATGGAGGAATTTGGTATCTTATCTATAACAAAATCTCAGAGACTCAGTTTATTTCACTATACCAGATGTCATGTCTCATCCCATTAGTTATTTGAAGAGCTGTTCTACCACCTTTACTTCAGAAATTGCAACATATGCCACCAAATATTGTTCAGAATTTGTTGGTTTTTAAATGGTAATATGTGTCTAATTGCTTTATTTTACCTTGAATTTTCCCTATTATCAGAAATAGTTTCACTTTTGCTTTGTTTGTGTTTTAAATCACCTAAACAATTACCTCAATTTCATTCTTTTCAGCAATGTGCATGGGTCTGTTACCCCTGTGTTGGTAATATCCTATTGTAACTGCCTCTGTACTTCCTGAACTCTGGCTAGACAGTTCTGATACTTTTTTACAGAAGATCTGATTACTGAAAATCATTTTCTTTTGTTTGCGATAATGCTTCCATAATTGCAGTTATAAATGAAAGGCTGGAGCAAATCCCTTCTCATCTGGAAACTCACAGATTTTATTATCTTCTGCTCAATCGAATTCAATTTTGCTTCCAGTTCTTTTCACACCCGGGGTCACATAAATGAAGCTCATAGTTCTGCGTCTCATTTTTACTCCCCCTTTTTTAATCCCACTTACCTAAGGGAGATGATATTTCTCAAGGCAATCTTTCCTTCTTAGGAAGCAAGATGCAAAACTGCTGACAGTCATGGTCATACATCCAAAGGGAGACCACACCATGGCTAGAATGTCAAACCTAGATGGCTCAATGGCTGGCAAAGAAACGTGTTCTCTGAAACCTGAGAGCATTTTGTTTTAATCGAGTAGTATTCCCAAAGTCCTATCACTGATCTGATTGTTTCAGAAAGCAGTGTCCTATATTAAAACCTTAATTGATGAAAGGAATTCCAAGAAAGAGTTATGGAGGTAGACATTTAAAAAATCTTGAAGTTAAACACAGGGCTTCGGCTATTTTGTTAAACATCTCTATGGCAAATTTTCTGGGAAAAATATCAGTCTTTTAAGTGGGAAGGATTTCTTCTTATTGAGATCCAAGATTATCACAGATTTACCTAATGAGTGAAAGCTTGCCATAATTGCAATATGAACACTGTCACTAAGATGTAAGCTCTGGACATCAGAAACCATGTTTGCTTTTCTCACTACTATATTCTCAGTGCCCTGAACAGTGCCCAACTCATAACAAGTACTCAATGGATAATTGTTTACTATTGAACAACTGGAGATCAAATATCCCCATAACAAAATAACTCGGTTATTCAGATAGAAGAAGTCATATTCTTTTAAACCCCTCCACAACTGGGATCAGAGAAGTTGCAGCCGACGTAAGTTTGATTCTCACATACGTTTGGAGCTCATGAACAAATATCTATGAAACCTAGAATGGGGAACCCAATGGGAAACAACGTATAATAATTTTTGTTTTGTGTGGCTGAAATTTTAGTATAGAAGACAAACTACGAAGA
Organism: Piliocolobus tephrosceles; assembly: GCF_002776525.5. Classification (NCBI taxonomy): domain Eukaryota; kingdom Metazoa; phylum Chordata; class Mammalia; order Primates; family Cercopithecidae; genus Piliocolobus; species Piliocolobus tephrosceles. The sequence goes on along the minus strand of NC_045438.1, from coordinate 95,332,963 downwards.
TAGGAAGATAGAGGTAAAAACAGGCAGGTCAAGAAAATGATGAGTGGTATTCCATAGAGAGTGTTTAGGAAAGGATCCTAGACAATATTTCACCTAAACAGAGACTTGTATTAAGTAATTTGTGATAACATTGGGAAAGATCGCATTAGGCAGAGGGAACAGATTGTGCAAAACATTGAGGCAGGAATAAGCTTGGTGAGTCCATGGAACAGCATATAGGCTAGTGTGGTTGGAATGCAGAGAGTCAAAAGGAAGGAGACAAGAAATGACTTCAAAAAAGAAGTCAGAGGTGAGATTATACAACACCGTTTTGGTGATGATGAAGAATGGATTTTATTTTCACAGTAGACAATTTTGAATATGGAAGTGATGCAGTATCTTTTTTATATGTAAGAACCTAGTAGCTGTATGGAGACAAACAATAGTGGTAGGTGATGAATATGAGCAAGATATTAGGGTTCATTTGTAGATACTAAAGTGAACCCTACAGCTGGATTCAAGGGTAAGACAACGTGAAGCTTCATGATCCAAGTCTTAGAATGGAGTATGATTTGGAATTTAGCAGGTGTTTTCATTCACTTCAGGCACCTACAGGTTTGGTAATGAAAAAGTCATAGCTGTCTGTAGCTCTGTGTTTTTAATAATCCAAATTTGAATTTTTTCATGTGTATTGCAATAACTTCCCTATCACAGCCAATGGCTACTCGAGGGATTCTTATGGTGAATCTTCTGGGACTTCAGTAGTTGAAAATGAAAGGGAACATTGCTCTCCCACAGTTGAGAATGAGTGCTGCCATCAGGATACAGGCATATGAATGGTCCACCTGATGACTTTGTTACTACTCTGAACTTTCAATTAGGTTTTGTACCAGTCTATGATTGCAATCACCACTGCAACATGAGCTGCCTAGGTAAAGATTAATAAGCTGCCTGGAGAGTTGATCCTCAGGGATAACCTAAATCTTGTTTTCCTGACTCAATCCATACAGACCTCTGCCACAATGCAATTAAAATCATTAAATAAATGCTAGCAAAAAATAAAGGGGCACACTGCAAATGCAGATTTTCAACAAATAGCTTCATGAGTGTCAAGTGTTTTGGCTTCTTTCCCAGCTCAGTAATCATTAGTGAAGTCATGTGTAGAAAATATCTGCAGCGTGCACAATTTCTGAAGCTATTGCTAAATCAAAAGTGAATGCAAACAATGTGTGGTTTGCAAAGCTCAGAAGTATGACTATTTGAGTTGATATGACAGGATCCACTTTTATATTGTGATAGCCCAGTCCTGTTAAACTATTAAATAAATTATCCAAGTATATAATATTTAGAAAAATTACCTTAAAGTTAGAATTATAGCATTCAATCATTCAATTCTATAAACTTCTTTGTATGCAGACCTTTCCTAGTTAATACATGGAATATTTATCTGTTGATTTTGGATATTGTGGTATTTCTTTGTTACACATCACAATTGATCTCAGGAGAGATATAGCTCTGCATCAATCCTACTGACATTCAAAATTATTCTTATACAATGTATTTAATTTGACAAAATATTTCCAGATAATTCTCAATCTTATCAGTTCCTGCCATCAGAAGAGAGAGACCTGAGACTACTTAGAAAGATGATCTCTAAGGCAAGTTGTATATGAAAGACACATATGAATTATATAGAAGAAGATTTGGATGAACAAGACCACATATTAAAAATATATAATGTTATGAGTATGTAATTTCACAAAATAATGTGAAGTGGCAGTTCACGAGGTCAGGAGATTGAGACCATCCTGGCTAACACGATGCAACCTCGTCTGTACTAAAAATACAAAAAAATTAGACAGGCGTGGTGGCGGGCGCCTGTAGGCCCAGCTACTCAGGAGACTGAGGCAGGAGAATGGCATGAACCCAGGAGGCAGAGCTTTCAGTGAGCTGAGATCGGGCCACTGCACTCCAGCCTGGGTGACAGAGTGAGACTCCATCTCAAAAAAAAAAAAAAAAAAAAAAAAAAAGGTTTCAAAGTGTTATTTTATTAAAATTGATAAGGTATTCCAGTTGTTCATATATAAGAATAAACAAACAAGAAGGGTCTCTCAAAATGTTGAGAAATAAGAATAATTAGTGGGGCTATTACCTTCCAAGAATTACATATATTAAACCTCTTATAATTATAAAATGTAGTCAACAAACTTTGCCACAGAACAGATAGCAGAAAACAAATAATCCTAACTCTGTAAGAGGTTGAGATAGGATTTTTATCCTAAATTAGTGAAGAAGCAGCTAAACAAAGACTCATTGGAAAAATATAATCAAAACTTTACCCTTATAACTTAAAATACGAATTTCAGATGTATTGATTGAGTTAAATGTGTAAAAATAAACTTATTAAAAATTAAAAGTATATGTGAATATATGTCTCTTTTGAGGATAGGAAAATACGTTGTAAGCACAATTTCCACGAATTAAATTCATCACTAATTATCTTATAAATTTAATGCAATTTGATCAATTGCTCAGAAGAATTTTTCTTGAGAAATTTAGCAGACTGATTAAAAACATGGAAAAAGCAATCTGTTAAGATCTAGGGCAGTTTTGCAAATGAAGAAGTAAAGTTTGGGAATGCTTGCCCTTCTAGACATTATAAAGCAGAATTGATTAAAACTGTGTTGTATTAACACGTGCACTTACAAATGGAGCTGCCCAGTGAAGTAGTAAGCCTATAAAAGTATAGAATAGCATGGCTAATCAGTGCAGTGTGAATTGACTATATGCCTGATGGTGTAAGGAAAGTTAGGTTATGATCTGAAGAAAGATAAAAGGTGGGTTTCTACATCACGCAATAAATAGAAATAACCTTTAAATGTGTTATAATTGTAAATATAAATGTAATAATACTAGAAAAAATAATGAAAGAAAATCTATTTGTGACCTTGGGGTAGGGAAGAAGTTTTTAAGACCCCAAAAGCATAAGCTACAATGAGAATGTCTGGTGGATTTCACTGCATCAGAGTCAAAGGTGTTTGTTCCATGGACGACACTACACACTACATGAATAAAATGGTGACACATAAGAAGATGTGTTTGTAATATCAAAAAAAAAAAGATAAGAAATAATTATCACCTAGAATATATAGGAGTTTTTGTAAATCAGCAAGAAAAATAGGAAGCTCAAAGGAAAAGTGGGATTAAGAGTAAAAACACACATTTCACAGAATAGAAACTCAATCAGCTAAGAAGAGTAGGAAAAAAGTATAGCTAACTTTACCAGTAATTAGATTTACACAAATCAAATAGCAATAAAAAAACCACTGGGTACCCACAGCATGGCAAAAACTGGAAAGTTGCATGATATGAATTCCTGGTAAGGATGTGGGGGAGAAAGAGAATATAATGTAATTGGGAAGCAATTCTCAAAAGTAATCTGAAGCACAAAGTAAAATTACTTATTTATATACTACATGGCCTTGGATAATACACCTAATATCTCTATAATTGACTCATGGGTAATATAACCTACAAAAATTCCTGCATAAGTTCATGAGAAAATGTACAATTATGTTTATCACATGTGTTTTCTTAATGGTAACAAAGTTTTGGAAACAATCTATCAACCAACCACAAAGAATATATATAAGAAAAGAGTGACTGCCTTACTAGGGCTGCTTGCTAGGGTTTTCTCCAGAGGCAGATTTTGAGACAAGCACTGAGGATACCAAAAACGTGTCAGCACAGTTTTAATAAATAATGCTTTATAATGTGTAGAAGGGCAAGTATTCCCAAACTTCCTCAGGGAAGTGGGAAGGTAAAACAGGAAGGGAAAGCAGCCAATAAGAACTTTGTTCTTAAGACAGCTACTACAGTGGGCAATTGAAACTTAATTGGCACACAGGCTGTGGAAAATTGTCAAAAACACGCATCTCAGAACAATCTCAGCCAACGGAGGAGCAAAGGTATTTATACACTCCCACCCAGTAGCAATTGTGAAGAGCTGCCCAGTGGATGTGAATTTCCAAGTACTCTAGAATGCTATGCGTTTCAGCAAAGTGAATTCCTGCGGGTCAACGGTAAACCACTGACAGACCTCAAGTACTAGTCATTGGAAATCAATCTGATAAACACAGAAATAGCAAGGAAGTCTAAGGGGATGGGTAGAACACCAACAGCATCTGCTACTGTGATTTAAACATGCGATTTAGTGCTACAGTGCCATTACCTATTTGCACGTGGCATGATACATAGATTTCAAAATCAAGATAGAGACAAAATTAATAAAAATAATAACATTTTAAATAAAACATATGTGAAATAAAACACTGTATGTTTTAAGCTATGCATACCAAATACATATTAAGGAAGAAAAAGGAGAACATTTTATAGCTTGATAAACACAACACGTAATAAACTTAGGATTATAGTCAACATATGTGTGGTGATCTGAAAAAAACTATATTCTCTATATGTCAAAGTAAATAAAAATATACATGACAAAGTCGAGAAATACCACAAATGTAACAAGATTTAATATAATTAACTTATTTAAAATGCTTATAAATTTAAAAAAGAATAATTTAATTTTAAAAGGGACAGAGATATAAACAAATAATTTGTAACATAAGAAATCATAAATAGATTTATAAAACATAGTAAGCATGAAAACTGTGCAGTTCATTAATAAAGTAAAACAGCCCCCACAAAAAAGCAATGAGATTTTCTTTATTTTGCTTCTCAAATTAGCAAATGTTTTAGTAGTAAATACTCATAATACAAATTTTCTAGAAAAAAATAGACAATATTTATCAAGAACCTTAAAAATATATTGACACTTCTACTCAGTAAGTAAGTCAGAGTTTAATCCAACGATAAAATCAAGACAAAGAAAAATAATCTTGTAAAATGATGTTAATCACACTGTTAGTTTTAACAGAAAAAAAGGGAAACAAAAAATTCCTTGAAAATCAAATCATAAGGGGATGATGAGATAAACTTTGTTGCATATAGATGCTGTTGCTTCTTTATTATCTATGGTGTAGAATTAGAATTGGTCAAAGACCCTCTCCTATCCCACCCTGGTCTAGCCCTCTTCAGCCTGGATGATTTTGTCTCTCATTCATTGAATAGCTATTTATCAATTTTCTATTAAATACCAGATCCTATGTTAATTGTGGTGATAAATAAATGATCAAAAGAGATACATTCACTATTCTCAGGAAACTTAAATTGCTGCGTGTTTGTGAGAGGAGAGAGCTTAAAAAATGCATTGTCATGATTATTTCATATAGTGGTTAGTACCATGAGGAAAATACACAAAAATGTGACAAAGGAACAGCATGGAGATGAAGGTGGGCTACTGTTTCAACTGGGACTCACGGACAGCCTCCCTAAGATAACTTTTGAGGTGAGGACCTGATGATGAGAAATTATTTTTTTACATTCATTCAAAGAAGCTTATAATCAAATTAATATTTATGTATCCAGCAAAAAGATAATTTTCCCACTATAGTTTCAGAATGTTCTACTTCATATTTAAATGTGATGTGACTTTGTCACATTAAACAATGAAAATAAAGCATTCTTCAGAAAGCTATTTGAGAACAACTTTTCTGTCTTCCAAAAATAATCCACTGAGTTTGGGGTCTGAGTAAAAGAGTCAAATTCTTAACTATGTCAATTATTACTTATGTGACCCAGTGCACATTTTTAAACTCTCTGTCTCTGTTTCTTTATTTGTGAAATGGGGATATAAAATAATACCTATTTTTCGTCAGCAGAACAGTGCTTCCCAAAGATGTTTATGTCCTAATTTGTGGAACCTGAGAGTATGTTATTTTATATGGCAAGGAGGAATTAAGGTTGTAAATGGAATTAAGTTTGCTAATTAATCAACCTTAAAATAGGAAGATTATCCCAGATTGTTCAGATAAGCTCAATGCTCACAGGATCCTTAAAAGTGGAAGGGCCTGGTGTAATGTTTCATGACTGTAATTGCAGCACTTTGGGAGGCTGAGGTGGGGAGATTGCTCGAACCCAGGAGATCAAGACCAGCCTGGGCAACACAAAAAGACTCCATTTCTATTAAAGTCATGGTGGCACATGCCTGTAGTCTCAGCTACCAGGGAGGCTGAGGAAAGAGGGTCGCTTGAGCCTGGGAAGTCAAGGCTGCAGTGAGCTTTAATAGCACTACTACCCTCCAGCCTGGATGACAGTCCTAGACCCTGTCTCTAACAGGGACAGGGTCTGGCTCTGTCAAAAGAGAGAGAAAAAAGATTTGACCATGGCAGCAAGACTGAAGTGAAGCAATATGATGATTCACCTCACCATTCCTGGCTTTGTAAATGAAAGCGGGCCAGGACCCAAGGAACACAAGCAGACTGTAGAAACTAGAAAAGGTAAAGGGATAGGTTACCATTGAGGGCCTTCAAAAGAGAAACAACCTTGCTGACTGAAATAGGTTGGATTCGTGTCTCTGCCCAAATCTCATGTTGAATTGTAATCGCCAGTGTTGGAGGTAGGGCCTAGTAGGAGGTAATTGGATCATAAGAGAGGATTTCTCATGAATGGTTTAGCACCATCCCCTTGGTGCTGTTCTCATGATAGTGAGTGGGTTCTCATGAGATCTAGTTGTTTGAAAGTGTGTAGCACTTCCTGCCACACTTTCTCCTGCTCTTGCATTTGCCTTGTGAAGTGTCTGCTTCCCCTTTGCCTTCTGCCATGAGTGAAAGCTCCCTGAGGTCTTCCCAGAATCAAATGCTACCATACTTCCTGATACGGTTTGGCTCTATGTCCCCACTCAAATCTGAAATTGAATTATCATTCCCAGTGTTGAAGGAGGAGCCTGGTGGAATGTGATTGAAACACACGGGGTCAGACTTCCTCCTTGCTTTTCTTATGATAGAGTTCTCAAGAGACCTGGTTATTTAAAGTGTGCAGCACCTCCTCCTCCTCTCTCTCGCTCTCTCCTGTCACGATGTGAAGACACACTTGCTTCCCCTTCGGCCTTTGTCCATGAGTATAAGTTTCCTGAGGCCTCCCAGCCATGCTTCATGTACAGACTATGGAACTGTGAGTGAATTAAACCTCTTTTCTTCATAAATTATCCAGTGACATGGTTTGGCTCTGTGACCCCACCCAAATCTCATGTTGAATTGTAATTCCCAATGTTGGAGGAGGGACCTGCTGGGAGGTGACTGGACCATGAAAGCGGATATCCCCCTTGCTGTTGTTACGATAGTGAGTGAGTTCTCATGAGATCTGGTTGTTTAAAAGTGAGTAGCACTACCCCCTTCACTCTTTCTCATTCCCGCTATACCATATGAAGAAGGTGCTTGCTTCCCCTTCACTCTTTTGCCATGATGGCAAATATCGTGAGATTTGCCCAGTCGTGCTTCCTGTTAAGCCTGCAGAAATGTGAGTCAATTAAGCCTCTTTTCTTCATAGCTTACCCAGTCTCAGGTAGTTCTCAGTAGCAGTTTGAGAATGGACTAATACAGAAAATTGGTACCAGAAAGGTAAGACATTACTATAAAGATACCTGAAAATATGGAAGTGACTTTGGAACTGGGTAACAGGCAGAGTTTGGAACAGTTTGAAGGGCTCAAAAGATGACAGGAAGATGTGAGAAAATTTGGAACTCCTAGAGACTTGTTGAATGGTTTTATATACCAGATGTACCAAAATGCTGATAGTGATATGGACAATGAAGTCCAGGCTGAGGTGGTCTTAGATGGAGATGAGAAACTTATTGGGAACTGGAGTAAATGACACTCTTGCTATGCTTTAACAAAGAGACTGGCAGCATTGTGCCCCTGCTCTAGACATCTGCAGAACTTTGAACTTGAGATTGATGATTTAGAGTATCTGGTGGAAGACATTTCTAAGCAACAAAGCATTCAAGATGTGTCCTGGGTGCTTCTAAAAGCCTATTCTCAATTACAAAAGCAAATAAATGCCCTGAAACTAGAATTTATATATTTTTTTTATTTATAATTAATTTTTAATAGGAGCATAGCATAGAATATTTATCTTTTAATGAGAATGGTTTTATGATGTGTTTTAAGCAGCATACTTGAGAGATGTAATTCCAACTAATTCCTTAGCTACTTTCTGAATAGTTCAGTGTACCTAAAATTCTAGAGACTCAGATTTATTCTGTTTCTACATTCTAGCGGAAGTGGCCTGGAACTGGAAAGCAGAACTGGCTGGCCTTACCACCTTCACTTTATACATCACATGAATTAAGTTGAATTGTTTTGTTTCCAAAGCTACTAATCTCCAGCTGTTATACTGTAGTGAACTAGAGTTTGTATTTGCCTTCTCCGTTCCTCTCACCCTGCTAGGGCTCAGTCCATAAGACTTATTTTTCCTTGCTTGGAAATAAATTCTCAATATTTTTTTCTTAATACTTTTCATTAACTCTGCAATAAGATATCAAAAATACCACAATTTTGTTGGAGTGAAATACTCTCATTTCAGGAATATTGCAATCGCCTTTACTTTTGTATTTGCCTTCATGTAAAATTTATTGAAAATTACTGTTCAGAGTAATTTTCTTAAAATACTGCTTTTGCTACAGCTCACAATTAGGTACTGAGTGCAGAAAATTATCTAAATTTCT
>NC_045438.1:95162017-95314355 GCF_002776525.5 Piliocolobus tephrosceles | reverse complement strand
AGATGGAGACTGAAGCTGTTCCTATTCGGCCATCTTGCTCCGCCCCCTAGAATTTATATTTAAGATGAAAGCAGAACATAAAAGTTTGGAAAATTTTCAGCCTGACTACATGGTAGAACAAAAAAAAACACATTTTTCTGGGAAGGAATTCAGGGCTGCAGAACTTTGCTAAGTAAAGAAGAGCCAAATGTTAATAGACAAGATGATGGGGAAAATGCCTGCAGTGCATTTCAGAGACCTTTGTGGCAGCTTCTCCCATAACAGGCCTGGAGACCTAGGAGGGAAAAAATGGTTTCATGGGCCAGGCCCAGGGCCCCTCTACTCTGTGCAGCCTCAGGACATGGCGCCCTGCATCTCAGCCACTCCAGTTCCAGCCATGGTCAAAAGTCCACAGATACATCTCAGGCCACTGCTCCAGAGAATGTAAGCTATAAGAAGCCTTGGAAGCTTCCATGTGGTGTTGGGCCTGCAGGTATGCAGAAGGCAGGAGTTAAAGCTTGAGAGCCTCCACTTAGATTTCAGAAGAAATACAGAAATGCCTGGAAATCTAGGCAGAAGTATGCGGCAGGGGCAGAGCTCTCATGGAGAACTTCCAGGACAGTCTGGATGGGAAATATGGGGTTGGAGCCCCCACATGGAGTCCCCACTGGGGCACTGCCTAGTGGAGCTATGAGAAGAGGGCCACCATCCCCCAGACCCCAGAATGGTAGACAGATTGTACCAGGAACCTAGAAAAGCCACAGACACTCAATGCCAGCCTATGAAAGCAGCAGAGGAAACTGTATTCTACAGAGACACAGGGGCGGAGCTGCCTAAGGCATTGTGCTGCTGATATTCCATGTTTCTGGTTCCTTCACCTATGGTAAGGTTACATATTTTGTCTCTCAAACCCATGAGAGCATTGCATACTCATATTTAAATGTTATCACTCACCAGTCACCCAAATAGGTAATAATAGAAGTTAGCATTTATTGCAGCCTAATTACATATTGCAGGCCTTAAGCCTAGCACTATATGATAGCTAACTTTATCCTCACAAGAATCCTGTAAAGCAGTTGTACAAATAGGGAAACAGAGATGAGGTAACTTGCCTGAAGTTGCTCATCTAATAAATGGTGGAGCCAGGGTTTATTCTTGGGCACTCTGAACTCAGTGAAGTTACACTCTACATTTTAATTATAAACTGATGAGCACACCCAGGAAGAGCAATCTCACATACTGGGAAAACATTTAGCTATAATAAAACATATAAACCCACATGAATACAGCTCAGAAAGCAGGACTGTGCCACAGCCCTTCCTCTCTCTGATTTGAATGCTTCAGCTTGAGTTTATAGGATTTTGTGGTGTGGTTCACAGTATTTCACTGGGTACAGATAAATTTGACACTCCACAGACTCTGGAATAGGCCAAATTCCATGAATTATGTGAGATATTGAAATACTCTTTTCAAATATCTTGTTTCTTTATACTTAAAGTTATAAGGCCAATCAGAAATTGGAGGGATGGGCTAGTCCTTTTTTCACAGATTTCTTATGGTAAAACACTGCCTTCAAATAAGATTCAGGAAAATAGAACATGTAGCCTTAAACCTGGTTTCACACCATTTCCCATGTGTCAGCTCAAGGCTTGATCCTGATTGACATCATGTAGCTTGCCACTGGGCTGTCTGCTTTGGAGTCAGCATAAGAGAGGAAGGACTGTGGCACAGTCCTGCTTTCTGAGCCGTATTCATGTGGGTTTATATGTTTTAGTTATAGCTAAATGTTTTCTCAGTATGTGAGATTGCTCTTCCTGGGTGTCCTCATCAGTTCATAATGAAGATGTATAGTATAACTTCCTTGTGTTCAGAATGCCCAAGAATAAACGCTGGCTCCACCGTTTATTAGATGAGCAACTTTGGGCAAGTTACCTCATCTCTCTTTCTCTACTTGTAAAACTGCTTTACAGGATTCTTGTGTGGATAAAGTTGGTCATCATATAGTACTAGGCTTAAGGCCTGCAATATGTAATTAGCCTGCAATAAACGTTAACTTCTATTATTACCTATTTAGGTGACTGGTGAGTGATAACATTTAAATATGAGTATACGATGCTCTCATGGGTTTGAGAGATAAAATATGTAACCTTACCATAGGTGAAGGAATCAGAAACATGGAATGTCAACAGCACAAAGCCTAAATCTACAAATGTATGAGCACTTTAGATAGAAGAGACTACAGTGACATTGTATACCAGATTTTGTACAATTTTAGGGTGAAAAAATGTAAAGTCCAAGAATTTCATTTGACATCTACTGTTCAAAGAACATTATAATATTTCCTTACAAAAGACAATGACAGAAATAAAAATTATGGCCTCCAGGGGACACTTACTGAGTTACAGATTTAAACTTCAAAAGGAAGCATGCCATTGTTTATTGCAATGTTTTTTTCCTTTAAGTTCTTCAGTCTTCATCTTCAGTATCACCCTTACATAGGGTTTCTTAGAGTCCCCAGCTAGAGAGATCTTGACTGACCTGCACTGGCACAGTGTATATAATGCTATTCTTCTCCTCTAAGCTCGTTTCCACTTGTGAACTCAGTTGTATTTGACACCTCACATCAGGAGCATGTTTTGTTTAAATTGTGTTGACAAACACCAGCATCATGAGGATCTTGAGTCCTAAAACTTGGAATTTATGGGACTATGTTAGGGGCTGAGAATCTAGGGAAGAGTGACACGGTCCCTCTACTGCAGGAATCATTCACCTCTAATGAGAAGCAGGCACCAAACACATAGCATTATTACAGCATAGGGAGTGCTGGACAGAATGAGGGAAAATGTCTTGGGGACTCGGAGAAGAATCAATTAACTCTTTCTAGAAGGTAGAGGAGGAAGTCCTGGGATGCTGCAGCAAGAGCAAACAGCTATCCCAAGTCAAGGACACACCAAGGTCCACAAAAGAAAAAGTTTAACAGACTGCATGGAAGATTACATTTTCATCAGATTTATAGCCTGCATTCCTGATTCCCTTTCTATGGCCCCAAATTTGGCAAAACCTGAATTAGTCAGAGGGGGTTAGCTCCCCGTGAGTGTCTGTTCCAAGGACACTAATAAGTCCTTTCTCAACGAATACAGTCCAAGAATCAGTTCTGACTCAGTTCATGAATTCCACTGATGAAATCTCTTAGGCTATTTACTAAGAAATTTCTTTGAACTAAATCTCTTAAACTGCAAATGCATATATTCAAGGATATTTTCCTATAAATGCTAGTGTTTGTGCATGTTGACTCTGGAGTCATTTTTTGTGGCCTAGGGCATTTGAACAAGTTTTTTAGCTCGTTTCTGTCTGACTACTTCATCTATAAAATATAGAAAAGATAGAATGTGTCACTCAGGGTTGATTGAGGATTAAAGGCGTCATACACTGAAAGTAGAGTACCTGGCACACAGTAACTGCTCTATAGTTGTTCTATCATAATTCACACAACTTTATGCCATTGAATTTATTCTTTGAAGACAGAGAAAAGGAGAAGGAAGAGTAAGCTTATTTCACAATGTTGCCTAAGGCCAGCCTGGAAAGAATGTTTTTTTTTTTACCCCCCTGAAAAGTGATAATAATTATGACAATAATTGTGACAGTTATTTTAAAATTTTTGCTGCTCTATTATATGTTTAATCAAAATGGGAAATTTTTGTCACATGATAATTGATCATGAGTCTGATGACAAGTGGCTCTGGGCATCTATCAAATGAACGCTAATACATAATACATTTTTTAAGTCACCAGATAAGGGTCTTTAGATTACAATTTCTACATTTTCAAATTTGTTTATCTTTGTGTTCTCTCAGTGAATTTGCACCTTTATTGATAATTTTGTGTCAAAATAACCGTACTAGTATTCTAGGCCTTGTGTGGATAAGAGACATACAAGGAAGGGCCCTGGTTCTGGAGCTTCCAGCCACTGCACTGTCTTTGCCATATGGGTCTAGCACTACTCTCTAGGGTTTCCATGTAGAATGCTTCAATATTTCAATCAACGGTAGACCTTTCTTTCAACCTAAACTGTTTCCAGACATACAGTCTTAGCCAGCCAAATGTCATCTTTTCTGAATAGGTCAGCCTGCAGCTGCAAAGATCTCGAGAGCTATTGCATCCTGGAGTGGCATGACATTTTGTGGATCACTGCAGTTAAATAGAATTCTCAGCAGCTGAGTTCAGAAACTCAGTTATTGGCTTGACCAATCCTGGCTTTACACAAATATTAGCAATTTACACTAAAAAGGCTAATATTACCACTAAGAATTTAGTGTATCTGAGTTGATTCTCAACACTGGGGCAATTTTGGAAAATAATTCATGGAGAAAAACACTTACAAATCTAATAAACATAACCGTTAATCATCTTTATAAATATAAAAGCATATTATAAAATATGTGTATTATTATGAGGAGAGTAGTGAAACCCTAACAAGAAATTATCTTGCGAGATCAATATTTTCTCTTTCATTTGCAATTCTATGCTTATTTCATTGCTTAATATACTTTTTGAATTTTCCTTTTGGTAAATACTTTTTATATCTATTTTCTAGCTGTATTTATAACAATTTTACTGTTACAGCTCGGCAAAAAGTTAAATTATATCGTTTGCCTGTATTCTTTTACTTAGCCATTTATTTGTTCTCTTATTCAACAAACCTTTACGCAATCTTCTACATGCCATGCCAAAATTTAGCACTAGAATTATAAAAATCAACATAGAGAATTTTTTTCCTTAGTGGGATGGGCTAATGAGAGTGTTGAAAGGGTGTATTTCTAAACTAAATCCAATTCAAAAGAATTATGTGCTACAACACAGAATATTCAGAAACATTTGTCTCTAAAACTAAATCTAATTCTGTAAGTGTAATCCCAGGTAGAAGTTCCAGTTAAGGATATCCAAACATTATAGCCCTCCAGAGTGACAATTTTGAAATTAGTAGGTACATTCTGGAATTTTTGCCCCAAATACTACTTCTTTATACCTGCACTTCACTTTTATACATGTTTTATTTCTCCAGAGGTGCATAACTTGAAAGCCCAACAGATATTTACACAATTTTGAGGAACAGAACTCATAAGTCACATTTCCATTTATGTGGTGGCACAAGTTAAAGAACTTACTGCAAAAAGGATAATAAAGGTAATGATGAAACCACAAATACAGTCTCAATATGTATCTACAAAACACGCCTGATTCTTACAACAGAAGCTGCAAGTACTCATGCATGAAATTCTACTTGAATTCTTCAAAGATTCAGAGATTGCAAGTTTACAATTATTCTTATTATAGAAGTATCGCACCATCTGTACAAACCAACCAGATCCTCATGAATTTGTTATGAGATATCATAGATAGATAATATTCTATCAGCTTTATTGTTTAAAAAAATGGAAACTAAGATTAACATTTACTAAAAACTAATGTTGCTTAAGATATGTAAGTAAAGACCAACAGCATTAGGTTAGAATAATTTCTAATCTTTTTGGAAGAATTTAAACTAAACATTCCAAATAAGATATTCTATCACTTACAAAAAACTCTGAATGAGAGCTGCTAATATTTGAATGCACTTGTGAATTGCAGGGTATGGAAGATGAGGGGAAGAATGTCATTAAATTGAAAATTTTTATTCTGTGGTTGAGGTAGAGACTGTGAGCTCCAAAGCCACTGTTTTGTAAAAGGGTCATAATATGCAAACTGACCCCAAACACGGAAGGAGTCTAGAAACCAAAGAATTAGTCAGAAAAATTGTTTGTTGACAAAGAGTGATTTATTGGGGGAATTTACAGACAGAAGCATGGTCTTGGACAGCAGCAAGGCAGGCAGGCCTCAGCACCGTTACTCTCTAGACCCAGGGCCTATATACCATGAGTGTATGGGGTCTATAGAGAATATGTGAGACAATTAAAGGCAACCCTCCAGAACAGATAAGAATGCTATGTGCTTCATAGCCTATATTTTCTGTGCTAACATCGAGATTGCTTCTATCTAAAGGCAAGATTTATAGTAAATACATGTTATTACACTAAAGACAGTAAATAAAATAGGAATCAGGAGGCCTGCATGGGACTGGGGTTAATCAGAAGTCCAAATAGCAGACTAGCATCCAAGGTGGCAATACTTTTGTCTCCATAGCCTCCCTTCTATAGTCTGTGTTTTGACGTTGAAGCTAGGGCTTTTCAGTTAGCATTTCCGTTTTGCCAAGTTGGTCTGTGTTGGACTCTAACAGTTGAGCACTAGATGAAGACTGCAAGGTTGAAGGAAGAGGAAATCTGTTCCTTCCCGTTTGTTTTCTCCGGGCTTCCTGCCTGCTTCATGCGCCTGTGAATGTCATTTTAACAATATTGTTTCATACTGCCAGTACAGTTCCTTCCTGTAGCAACAGATGAATTTGGACTTCTAACACTTGTGGAACTACTCTCATCGCATTCCCCTTTCATCACAGAAAACCAGCACTAGTCCGTAGGAGTTCCCCACTCAGACACTTGATCATCAGATTCACAGAGGCTGCTTCTTTGAGCTGAGATGCCAATGCCAGTTGCCTCTTATGAAGGATCTCAGCCCAGTGGAGCCCATCCTCCATGTTCAGGGTCACCAGTATCAGCTCCCAGCATCCCTCTTCTGTTGGTCTGGTTTCCTCCATGGAATCTTTTCATGCTCCTAAGATTTAATAATTTAGCCCTTGAGTGGAGCCAATTCTTACGGTTGTTACATCTATAATGCCCTAGTGTTTTCTTTTTGCCTTAAAAAATGTATCTATGTAGCATCTTTAATTCTACTTAATTCTTAATCTTACATTCTATCTGTTAAAATGACAGTTTTATCTTTTTCTTCCTGACTGGACATTGACTAGTGGAGATCTGGGTAAGGCCTTGATATTCTGCATGTCTAACAAGCTCCCAGGTGATGCTGATATTGTTGGTCCATGTGTCACAATCTGTTGAAGTAGAATGGCAGAAAGACCTGTGAAACATTTTAATATATGGTATTTTCATATAATTCAATGGTACATGTGAACACCGAACATTTGTAAATGAAGAGATTAATTACAGATATAATACTAATAAATGCTCTAAATGAAATAGCTATTCTCCTTACAGATACCCTGACATGAGAACAACATGGGCACCTTGAGCAACATCTTCATATCTTCAAATAAATCCATACCAACTGAGAAACAGGAGTCATTCTGACCTAACGCTTTTTATGTTCTGGTTGGAATGCGTTGGTGAGTGTTTTAGAAAAGGATGTAATTTGAAAACTGAAAAAAAAAAAAAAAATCCACTGACTGCCTGTCTTAACCTGCTACATTTGATACAACAATGATTTGAAACATCAGCAGCATTTGCTTTCTTTCTTTTTTCTTTTCTTTCTTTCTTTCTTTTTATTTATTTATTTATTTTATTTTTTTTTGAGAGGGAAGTTTCTCTCTTGTTGCCCAGGCTGGAGTGCAATGGCGCAATTTCGGCTCACTGCAACCATCACCTTCCAGTTTCAAGCAATTCTCCTACTTCAGCCTCCCCAGTAGCTGAGATTACAGGCACCTGCCACCACGCCCGGCTAATTTTTGTATTTTTAGTAGGGGCGCGTTTTCACCATGTTGCCCAGGCTAGTCTGGAAGTCCTGATCTCGTGATCCACCTTCCTTGGCCTCCCAAAGTGCTGAGATTACAGGTGTGAGTCACTGAGCCTGGTTCTATTTTTTTTTTTTTTTTTTGATAAGAGTCTCTCTCTGTCACCCAGGCTGGAGTGCAGTGGCGCAATCTCAGTTCACTGCAAGTTCTGCCTCCAGGGTTCACGCCATTCTCCTGCCTCAGCTTCCAGAGTAGCTGGGACTACAGGTGCCCGCCACTACGCCCGGCTAATTTTTTTGTATTTTTAGTAGAGACGAGGTTTCACGGTGTTAGCCAGGATAGTCTGTGTCTCCTGACCTTGTGATCCACCCGCCTCGGCCTCCCGGCCTTTTATTTATTTATTTATTTATTTTTGAGATGGGATCTCACTCTGTCTCCCAGCCTGGAGTGCAGTGGCACAATTATGGCTCACTGCAGCTTTAACTTGGGGGATTAAGGGATTCTTCTACTTCAGCCTCCCCAGAACTGGGACTACAGGCACACACCACCAAACCAAACTAATTTTTTCTATTTTTTTTGTAGAGACAAAGGTTTCACTATTTTGCCTAGACTGGTCTTGAACTCATGGGCCCAAGTGATCTGCTCACCCTGGCCTCCCAAAATGCTAGGATTATAGACATGAGTCACTCCCTATAGCCAGCATCATTTGCTTTTACTTGTCAATAATGTGCTTGGCATAATCCATCAAACCTAATACATATAGATTGAAATAATTAAATAAGATTTCCAAAATACATAAACGATGATATATTGAGAAAGAACTGTCCAATTTATCGGGATAGGGTTTTACATATATTTGAAATCTGATCTCAAGAGAGATTGTCAGAACCTAGCAACAGCTAACATTGGCTTCTGCTTCAACCTGGCAAATGAACAAGTTCAGAGATGTGTTATAATGGCTTGCATAAGCCGCATGTAAATAAGAGGCATAAGAGGCATAGGTATGAATAATACCATGGCAAAATGCACTAATAACCTAATCCAGTGGATTCACTGTTTGCACATTTCTGAAGCAGGACAGCAGAAATATACATGAACGGGATTGCCAAGTACCTCTCCAAACACCTAAGAATGGCCTCAGAAATATAAAAAATAACCACTCCTCCATTAAAAAAAAAAAATAGATTAAGCTTCTCAAAAAAAACTGATCAGTACTATTACTCTAATGAGGTGGTTATAGAGATTGGGGATCTATTGCAAATAAGAATAATGCTGCCTTTACAGTTATAAAAGCTAATTATAAGAATTAATATAATTTATCTGTGACTTTTGTCAACTTTACTTCAATCAAGTACACTTCTGGCAACTACACAAAATCCCAAAATTTAGGGAGGCTTAGAATTTAAGCATTCATCTGTAGAAACCTATACAAAGTACGATTAAATAAATTGAATCTAAATATTTGCCTAGACAATTAGTATAATGAAATCAATCACTTTGGAGTTTGTATACTTTAAAAGGGATCAAAGGTCACTTAACACCTTTTTTTTTTTTTTTTTTTTTTTGAGACAGAGTCTCGCTCTGTCACCCAGGCTGGAGTGCAGTGGCTGGATCTGGGCTCACTGCAAGCTCCGCCTCCCGGGTTTATGCCATTCTCCTGCCTCAGCCTCCCGATTGGCTGGGACTACAGGCGCCCGCCACCTCGCCCGGCTAGTTTTTTTGTATTTTTTAGTAGAGACGGGGTTTCACCGTGTTAGCCAGGATGGTCTCGATCTCCTGACCTAGTGATCCGCCCGTCTCGGCCTCCCAAAGTGCTGGGATTACAGGCTTGAGCCACCGCGCCAGCCGAACACCTCTTTAACAGTCTGTGAAGATGGTGTTCATCCTGTTTATCAAAACATTGGGCCTGGTGCCTGGAAAATTATAAACATTCAATAACCAAGCTTTTAAAGGTAGTTAAATAAATATTCAATGAGTTTGTTTGTGTGTGTGTTTTTTTGAGACAGAGTCTTGCTCTGTCACACAGGCTAGAGTGCAGTAGTGCAATCTCAGCTCACTGAAACCTCCACCTTCCAGGTTCAAGCAATTCTCCTGCCTCAGCCTACTGAGTAGCTGGAACTACAGGCACACACCACCACACTCAGCTAATTTTGTTTGTTTGTTTGTATTTTTTGGTAGAGATGGGATTTCACCATGTTGGTCAGGCTGGTCTTGAATGCCTGACCTCAAGTGATCCGCCTGCCTCCGACTCCCAAAGTGCTGATATTATAGGAGTGAGCCACTTTGCCAGGCTAAGTTTTGGATCATTCTAGTTTAAGGAATAGGTGTTTTGTAAAGTAATCGGATGTTAGTAATCTTAGGGAGTAAGTACATTAGCACAATGGAGCCCAGGGAATTATAGTTGTACACAATTTGCACTGAAATGTATTAGTGATGGCTACCAGGTTGGAAGGATATGGCCATGGGCAAAGGATACTTCTCTTACAACATAAAGTATAAAAAAAAAATAAAAAAATAAAAGTAATACAAAAATAAAGAAAAGATGTCAAAGACACTAGAGACTAGTAAACATGACTTTAGAAGAACAATTTCACATTAAATTAAAGGAGAAAGGCACTGTACATTTTATCTTTTGATAGAATCATACCTGCAATCCAGAAAATTGTCCAGTTTTTCAGAACATCTTGAAATATGAAATTGCCTATTTCATAAATAGCTCTTATTATTTTGAGATACATTCCCTCAACACCCAGTTTATTGAGAGTTTTAGCATGAAGGGGTTATTGAATTTTGTCTAAGGCCTTTTCTGCATCTATTGAGATACTCATGTGGTTTTCGTGATTGGTTCTGTTTATGTTATGGATTATATTTATTGATTTGCATATGTTGAACCAGCCTTGCATCCCAGGGATGAAGCTGAATTGATCGTGGTCGATAAGCTTTCTGATGTGCTGCTGGATTTGGTTTGCCAGTATTTTATTGAGGATTTTCACATAGATGTTCATCAGGGATACTGACCCGAAATTTTTTTGTTGTTGTGGTATCTCTGCGAGGTTTTGGTATCAGGATGATGTTGGTCTCATAAAATGAGTTAGGGAGGATTCCCTCTTTTTCTACTGTTTGGAATAGTTTTTGAAGGAATGGTACCAGCTCCTCTTTGAACCTCTGGTAGAATTCAGCTGTGAATCCATTTGGTCCTGGGCTTTTTTTGGTTGGTAGGCTATTAATTACTGCCTCAATTTCAGAACTTGTTATTGGTCTATTCAGGGATTTGTCTCCTTCCTGGTATACTGAATGGGCAAAAACTGGAAACATTCCCTTTGAAAACTGGAACAAGACAAGGATGCCCCCCTCTCTCACCACTCCTATTCAACATAGTAATGGAAATTCTGGCCAGGGCAATCAGGCAAGAGAAAGGAATAAAGGGTATTCAAATAGGAAGAGAGGATGTCAAATTGTCTCTGTTTGCAGATGACATGATTGTATATTTAGAAAACCCAATTGTCTCAGTCCAAAATCTCCTTAAGCTGATAAGCAACTTCAGGAAAGTCTCAGGACAAAATCTGTGTGCAAAAATCACAAGCATTCCTAAACACCAATAATAGACAAACAGAGAGTCAAATCGTGTAGCAATTCATAATTGCTACAAAGAGAATAAAATGCCTAGGAAAACAACTTACAAGGGATGTGAAGAACTTCTTCAAGGAGAACTCCAAACCACTGCTCAAGGAAATAAGAGAGAACACAAACAAATGGAAAAACATTCAATGCTCATGGATAGGGAGAATCAATATCATGAAACTGGCCATACTGTCCAAAGTAATTTATAGATTCAACGCTATCTCCATCAAGCTGCCACTGATTTTCTTCACAGAATTGGAAAAAATTACTTTAAACTTGATATGGAACCAAAAAAAGGAGCCCACATAGCCAAGACAAACCTGGCAAGACAACAAAGCTGGAGGCATCATGCTACCTGACTTCAAACTATACTACAAGGCTACAGTAACCAAAACAGCATGGTACTGGTACCAAAACAGATATGGAGACCAATGGAACAGAACAGAGACCTCAGAAATAATACCACACATCTACAATCTGATCTTTGACAAACCTGACACAAACAAGCAATGGGGAAAAGATTCCCTATTTAATAAATGTTGTTGGGAAAACTGGCTAGCCATGTACAGAAAACTAAGACTCGACCCCTTCCTTATACCTTATAAAAAATCAACTCGAGAGGAATCAAAGACTTAAATCTAAGACCTAGAACCATAAAAATCCTAGAAGAAAACCTGGGCAATACCATTCAGGGTGTAGGCATAGGCAAAGACTTCATGTCTAAAACACCAAAAGCAATGGCAACAAAAGGCAAAATTGACAAATGGAATCTAATTGAAATAAAGAGCTTCTGCATAGCAAAAGAAACTATCATCAGACAACCTACAGAACAGGAGAAAATTTTTGCAATCTATCCATCTGACAAAGGGCTAATATCCAGAATCTATAAAGAACTTAAACAAATGTACAAGATAAAAACAAACAACCCCATCAAAAAGTGAGCAAAGGATATGAACAGACACTTCTCAAAATAAGACATTTATGCAGCCAAAAGACATAGGAAAAAATGCTCATCATCACTGGTCATTAGAGAAATGCAAATCAAAACCACAATGAGATACCATCTCACACCAATTAGAATGGCGATCCTTAAAAAGTCGGAATACAGCAGATGCTGGAGAGGATGTGGAGAAATAGGAATGCTTTTACACTGTTGGTGGGAGTGTAAATTAGTTCAATCATTGTGGAAGACAGTGTGGCAATTCCTCAAGGATCTAGAACTAGAAATATCATCTGATACAGCAATCCCATTACTGGGTATATACCCAAAGGATTATAAACTATTCTACTATGAAGACACATGTACACGTATGTTTATTGTGGCACTATTCACAATAGCAAAGACTTGGAACCAACCCACATGTCCATCAATAATACAATGGATAAAGAAAATGTGGCACATATATACCACGGAATACTATGCAGCCATAAAAAAGGATGAGTTCATGTGCTTTGCAGGGACATGGATAAAGTTGGAAACCATCATTCTCATCAAACTATCACAAGAAAAGACAACCAAACACCACATGTTCTCATTCATAAGTGGAAGTTGAACAATGAGAACACATGGACATAGGGAGGAGAACATCACACACTGGGGCCTGTCAGGGGGTGGGGGCTAGGGGAGGGATAACAGTAGGAGAAATATCTAATGTGGGTGACGGGTTGATGGGTGCAGCAAACCACCATGGCACTTGTATGCCTATGTAACAAAACTGCACGTTCTGCACATGCATCCCAGAACTTTAAGTGTAATAAAATAAATAAAATAAAAAAAAAAAGAAATTGCCTGTTTTATAAAGTAGTCTATTTTGTCACTAACCACTTCAAATTATTAGAAATTTTTCCCTTATCAAAGTCCAGATATGTTTCTTGGTATTCTTTGGTACTAGTTCTACTTGCTAGAGCAATTCAGAATAATCAGCTGTATCCCATCACAAGCATCATATCAATATTTGAAGACAGCTGTAATGATCTGAAGAGGGAAACCTTTTCTCCTCCTAGTCACTCACTGCTGGAACCTTCCACCAAAGAACATGATTTCTGCATCCTTCTCCACCTTGGGCAACAAATTTTACTTTGTCAATTTGTTTTCTAAATATAGAACCATTTCCAGACTGAGTGGAACATTGAATCCAACATGATGTTCTTTTGAAAATTTTAACTGAACATGAGATTGACATATTTATTTATTTATTTTGGAGATGGAGTCTTGCTCTATCACCCAGGCTGGAGAGCAGTGGCATGATCTCGGCTCACTGCAACCTCTGCCTCTTGGGTTCAAGCAATTCTCCTGCCTCAGACTCCCGTGTAATCCCAGCTAGCTGGGATTACAGGAGTGCACCACTATGCCCGGCTAATTTTTTGAATTTTTAGTAGAGATGGAGTTTCACCATGCTGGCCAAGCTGTTCTCAAACTCCCGACCTCATGATCTGCCCGCCTTGACCTCCCAAAGTGCTGGGATTACAGGCGTGGGCCACCATGACTGGCCTGAGATTGACATATTTCTATAGCATTAAAACTGTATTGCATTAATTTAAATTTAGTCTGTTATTCAGTATGTGTGTTTTGGAAGTAAAGAAGGGTGTATTTTAGTTTATTATTTTTAACATGTATGGAAGTTGTTAGGTGAACTGGCTTTATTTTGTGCAATTTAATTGTTTACATGCAGCTCAGATTCTTAATCTGAAGACAACATTTCATGTGTATACTAGGTCTTCAGCATAATTATTCAAAATAAAGAAATGGGGACTTGCACTGAATGCAGAATCCTCTGAAATTTCAAAAGTGAACATTTCAAAAAGAAGATTTCAGAGAAGAATTGCTAAGAAGGTTTTTTGCTAATCAAAGTATTAGAGGTAGACACGATAATGGACTTTTTAAATTGTAAGTCTACATGAATGGTGGTCATAAGAAAGTAGCATAAACACCCCCCCCACCCCCAAAGGCATTAACCATAAAGTTAACATCTTCGCCTAAGATTTTATTTAGTTTACTATATTCTAAAGAATAAAATCTTTCTTGAATTTTAAAAAATAATAAGAAAAGTGGCCTATCAGACTCGGCTTATTCTAATGCACTGCGTATTTCAAACATCCCATGATGGACTAATATTAGATGTTTATTTAGTCACACTGAATTCCTTCATTTTTTAATTCAATGAAGTGGGAGACCCATTAAAAGTTCTTACACCTGCCAAACAATGAATTTCCTCAAACTCTTTTTTATGAATTTTATCAGTGGCTGCTATTTTGCCTTAGGTATAACAGTTTGATTTAGAATATATTTGAATTTAGAAGCCGTGAGCCTTCTTTTGGGCAGTGAGGAAACATCTATGAATCTGTGAAATCAGTGACTATATACTGCTTCCTTTATATTTGTTCCTTCTTGCCAGGACATTTTTTCTCACTACACAGGTTTGGAATGCCTTAAAGCATGATAATAATATAATTTGTACTGCTGTCACATCTTCAAATGCTTAAAAATGGGAGTTATGTTTCAGGAACAAACTGAGTTATACCAGTAAACAACAATACTAGTGGTAAAACCTAGCAACCAGAAATCGATCGTTTTTCAAACTTATATAAAACACTAATGTTGCAAACAGCATTCCAAAGGTTTTTAGTATAAACTAATGATAAACCTTAAGGAGTCTAAAGTCATATATCAGCTTAACAAAAGTAATCTCACCCATTCTTAAACCTTTTACTGGAAATATGTAGCTATAACCATTACATTTTTACATTTCTGCACTTCAATTCTGCACTTCAATAAAAACAAAAACTCAATCACGGAAGCTTAAATGTCCCTTGAGATGGGAGGGTAGAAAACAGACTTCACCCCTAGGTGAACTCCTGAAAAAGAGGCTTCAAATTGGTAGTCCACTGATCAAACTTAGTCCTTGTCTTTTTGTTGGGCTTGCAGCAAGATTAAAATATTCTTAACTATTTGTAAACATTAAAACATTAGGATATTTTACATATAGTAGCAAATTTCTCTTCAAATATAGAAAGATCTGGCATTGCACATGCAACCGTCTCCTAAAGTAGCATAGGAGTATAGGCTTTAGACTAAATGGGTCATTTAATTGGCCATCTTTATTTATTCAGCCTACCTCCCTTTCCTTAAAGGGTAAGGTAAGGGAGAAGATGTCAAAGTCAGTTATAGACTACAATGACTATGGCTGTAAGGGGGAAGTTTTGGTTAGATTTTTAGGGATGCTGATTCTGGGTTGCACCAACCTGTGCATACATTTGATTTAGGGCCATCCATAACCTACATTTATGCCCAAGAACAAGACACTTTGGTATGGTTTAGCTCACTGCAAATTTTGCCAAAATGATTTCATCTCTCCGGTATTACCTTGGATAATAAAGCCAAGTGAGAGTCTTTCCTACAGAAGGAGGCAGAAAAGGTCCCAGAGGCTTTATCAAGTCAGGAGGAGCACTCCAAGTACGGTTGGAGGTTATGGCCGTAGGACAGGGGTATATAACTATGATGGAGTGAAAGCAGAAGGTTACCAGCTATGAGCAATGTGGAGGTTAAAAGATGATACAGCAGGGGTATTACAGCAAATGCAATGACCAAGATAGATGAGAGTGAAGGAGAGGGTGTGAGTTGAGCTGTTTAGAAACTTGGCTGCAAAAGAAAAATACGTACTGGTGGCAATTTAAGGGATGCCTGGATTAGGTTCCAAATGCCATCTGTATACTAAGGAATTTGGCCAGCTGAACAGCTGCACTAGCAGACTGAAACTAGATCAATCTCTTAGGTAGGCAAGAGGAAGGGCAGACAGGATAGGAAATAAGCCATCGATCTTTTTACATTTACAGTTGTACTTTCCACCCAATATTGAAACAATACAAAAATTAGCATTTTTGTAGCCAACTACAAGTTTTCTGAAATGGTAAAAATCAATCATAACTTGCTGAATTAAATTCATAGATGAATAAAAACAAATATTTCTTTTACTTTGAAATTGGTTTTATTCCTGAGATTTACAAACATGAAAAGTACAGTATGGACATTACATTTAAATAAAATATTTTACCTGAGTTGTTGAATTGTGGCAAAGGAAACAGAGAAAAACCTGCAATTAATACTAATAATATTAGTAAAATTAATAATTATATATTATGAATAAGGTGTATGGTGTGCATTATATTATTTTATCCTTGACACAAATTTTCAAGGCAAACATGTTATCTATAATTTACAGCTGAGGAAGGGAAAGATAAGAGAGAGAGAGCCTATAAAGCCAGTGAGTATTAAAGCCAGCTCCAATCAAAGATGGTCTGATTCTACCACCATACAAATACATGGTGGGTTTGATATGTTAATCTATCTCAAAGGTTACTGTCAATTTTCATTGTTTTCTTCATATTATCAGTATATTAACATATGCTTGAATATTTTAGAGTATGTTTTACAATTATTTTGAAATAAGAATCTGTAAGCAATAACTTTTTTTATTTTCCTTGTCCAACAAAGCTGCCTAGGACCTTCAGTATAATTACAGAGAAAAGTGGTTAAAGGAGACACCTTTGTTTCATTTCTGATTTCAGAATTATTTTTTAACACTTAATCTCTAAACGAGGTATTTGCTGTAGGTTTCTGTGAATACCTTTAAATAGGTTAATAGTGTTTTTATTAATATTTTATTAATATTTTGCTATAGATTTTATTATAAGGGGATGTAGAACTTTTTTATTGCTTTTACTGAAGATAATAAGATATAAATTATAGTTTTATTTCTATGTTTCTATATTTACTTATCATTAAACAACTTTCATTCAGAAATTAAACTATTAATATATTGATAATGGTAATTATGTTTGTTATATATTGTTGCATTCAGTTGATTAAAATGTTGTTCAGTATATTTGTATCTGAATCCATGAGTGAGATTTCCCAGTGAATTTCATTTTAGAATTCTCCTCATCAGGATTTGGGAATCAAAGTTATGCAAGTCTAAAAAAATGAGTTAATGAGTTTTCTTTCTTTTTCTACATTCAAGAGTAGTTTTATGACAGTAGAATCATTTGCCAGAATGGAATTTACTAATAATTGTTTAACAATATTCTCTGTGCCTAGAGTTTCTCTTTGTGGAAAGAGTTTAAATAATTTAATTTCTTCATAACTCTGTCTATCCATATTTTGTTTTCTTATGGTAGTTCTTTGTTATATATGTTAGTTATATCTGTTTTATTTGCTAATTCCACATAAATATTCAAATATATTGAAGCAATTTTTTACTATCTTTTTAATGTTTGCCACATCTGTATTCATGTATGATTTTTAATTCTATTTCATCTCAAGCCCTCTTTTTTATTTTCTTAGTCAATTTTTAAGAAGATTGATCATTTATGAAGCTTTTTAATGAGCCTCCTATTGCTTTTTTCATTTTCACTATTATACGTTTGTTTTCTATGTAATTAATCTTTTCAGTTTTAATCATTTTATTCCTTCTACTTAATCCATGTTTTCTTTTGGTCTTTTTCAGACCCAAAATAGATAATTCAGTCATTGATTTTCTTTCTTTTTTTTAATCAGATTTTTAAGTCTCCAGCCTTCCACTC
Organism: Piliocolobus tephrosceles; assembly: GCF_002776525.5. Lineage (NCBI taxonomy): Eukaryota > Metazoa > Chordata > Mammalia > Primates > Cercopithecidae > Piliocolobus > Piliocolobus tephrosceles. Next base: position 95,296,558 of record NC_045438.1, on the reverse strand, counting down.
AAGATACTAATTTAACTGTATCCAGTTTTCTGTAAGTAGCATTTTAATCACTCAGTTTGAATCATTTTCCTTTTCTAATTTTTTCAGAGATTATTTGGAAATAATGTTTCTTAACGTGTAAACACACAGAAATTTTGTTCTATTTTAATTATGTTATAGCCAAATAATGTATTTATGATACAAAGCTATTGAAATGTATCAACTTTATTATTCAATACAAAATCATTTTTTAAGTGCTCTCTGTGTGATTGGAAAGACTGTGAATTACACAATTGCTGTATGCCATTTATTATTTGTACATGAATATCCAATTGTTCCAGCAACTTTATTTGAAAACTGTATGATTTCCCAATGAGTTGACTTATATCCTTTGTTGAAAATCAATAGACCTTAAATATAATGATTTCTTTTTGGACTCTCAATTAAATCAGTATAGATATCTTGATCCATATGTCTAGTCTTATGCTAGTACCATACTGTCTTGATAATTACAGCTTTAAATTGCTGGGTGTGGAGTGGAAGTTCTCCAACTTTTTTTAAAAAAAAATTGGTTATTCTAGATTATTTTGTACCTTCATAGAAGTATTTGGATCAACTTGTAAATTTCTATAAAAATGTCTGCTGGAATTTTGATAGGTATTATGTTGAATTTATAGATAAATTTGGGGACAATTACCATCTTGAGTCCTCCAACCCATGAATACAAAATATTCCTTCATTTATGTAAGTATTCCTTTATTTAACTCAACAATATTCTGTCACTTTCAGTGTATAAGCGATAAATTTCATTTGCACTTTGTGTTAATTTTGTTGCTACATATTTTACTATTTTCATGCTGTTGTGAATTTAGTTGTATTCTGTATTGTTTTGGGATTGTTAATTGTGTATAGAAATACAACTGCTATCTTTAATCATTTCATTTTGAGATAATTGCATATTCACACGCAATTTTAAGAGGTAGTACAGAGAGTTGTTTTGCCCCATCTCCCCAGTTTCCCAAATGGTTTCATTTTGTAAATTATACTGTACTATTACCATCGACATACACTGATACACTAAAGGTACAAAAGAGTTTCATCACCAGAAGGTAACTCATGTTGCCCAATTTTAGCCACATCCACTTCCCTTCTCTTCCTCCTTAGCCACTAGCAACTACTAACTGTTTTCTATTGCTGTAACTTTTTGGAAGAAGATTTTTTAATACATAATATTTTGCATATTTATGTGCTACATGTGACTTTTGTTATATGCATAGAATCAGAATGATCAAGTCAGGGTATTTGGAGTATGCATCACCTTTGGTACTTTATATTTTTATATGTTCAGAACATTTCAAGATATCTTCTCCAGCTACTTTGAAATACACAATATGTTGTTGCTAACAATAGTCACCCTACTCTGCTATCGCACATTGAAATTTTTGTCTTCTATCTAACTATATGTTTGTACCTATCGATAAACCTCCTTTCACACCCTCACCCCCACACATACTCTTACCTGCCTCAGATAGCTATCTATTTACTCTCTATAGTAACAATTTTTGTATGTTGACTTTGCATCCTGCAACTTTACTGAGTCATTAGGTTTTTTGCAGATATAAGACCATATTATCAGTAAAAAGGGAAGTTTGACTTCTTTTCTAATTTGAATGCCATTTATTTATTTATTTATTTTGCCTGATTGCTTTGACTAAGACTTCCAGTACTTCGTTGAACTAAAGTACTGAAAGTGGGTATCCTGTCTTGTTCCATTCTCAGGATAAAGACTCAGCACTTCCTCATTTGGTATGATGTTAACAGTGGATTTGTCCCACATAGGCTTCATTATGTTGAGCCATGTTGTTTCTGTGCCTAGTTTGTTGAGAGTCTTATAATGAAAGGATGTTAAATTTTAACAAGTGCTTTTCATATGTCTACTGAAATGCTCGTGTTTTTGTTTTCTTCATTCTGTTGATGTTCTGTATCACATTTATTGATTAGAGTATAAAACTTGAATAAATCCCACTTGATCATGGGGTATTATGTTTGAGTGTGCTGTTGGATTCATTTTTCTAGTATTTTGTTGAGAATTTTGCATTTATATTCACCAGTGATATTTCCTTGCAGTTTTTGTTTTTGTCATGTCCTTATTTGGTTTTGGTGTTAAGGTAATTCTGACCTCATAAATTGAGTTAGGGATAATTCTCTCCGCTTCATTTTTTTGGAACAATTTGAGGAGATTTTATGTTAGTCCTTCATCGAAAGTTTGGCACAAATCAGTAGTGAAGCTCTCTGATCCTGGACTTTTATTTGCTGGAAGACTTTTATTACTGATTCAATCTCATTACTCATTATTAGTCTGTGCAGGTTTTCTGTTACTTTCTTAGCAGAATGTATATTTCCAGGAATTTATACATTTATTCTAGGTTTTCCAGTTTGTTAAGTATATAGTTGTTCATCATAGTCTCAGATGTATCAGTCTGTGTTGTCAGTTGTAACACCTCCTACTTCATTTCTGATTTTATACGGGTCTTCTCTCTCTCTTTTTTGTTAGTTTAGTAAATGGTTTATCCATTTTGTTCATTTTTTCAAAACCAACATTTAATTTAATTGATCCGTTGTTTTGTGTTTTGTGTGTATTTTATTGAGTTCTACTCTGATTTTTATTATTTCCTTCCTCTACTAATTTTGCCTTTGATTTGTTCTTGCTTTGCTAGTTCCTTGAGGTGCATCATTAAATTGTTTATTAGAAATCTTTCTACTTTTTCGATGTAGGTGTTTATTGCTATAAACTTCACTCTTAGTACTGCTTTTGCAATATCCCATAGTTTTTTGTATGCTGTGTTTTTATTTTAGTTTGTTTCAAGAAAAATTTTTATTTACTTCTTAATTTTTTCCTTGACCTAGTGGATATTCAACAGCATGATGTTTAATTTCCATGTACTTGTACAGTTTGCAAAGTTCTTGTTATTGATTTCTAGCTTTATTCCATTGTAGTTTGAGAAGATATTTAATATGATTTCAATTTTTAAATATTTGTCCATGTCCCTTACCCACTTTTAAATGGAGTTGTTTTTTTCTTGTAAATTGGTGTAAGTTGCTTATAGATGCTGGATCAAAACAAAGACATATGTGCACTCAAGAAGCATATAAAAAGTTTAATATCACCGATCATTAGAGAAATGCAAATCAAAGCCATAATGACATACCATCTCACATCAGTTAAAATCACTATTACTAAAAAGTCAAAAAATAACACGTGCTGATGAGGTTACAGAGAAAAAGGATTGTTTAAACACTGCTGATGGGAACATAAATCATTTCAATCATTGTGGAAAACAGTGTGGTGATTCCTCAAAGACCTAAAAACAGAACTACCATTCGACCCAGCAATCCCATTACTGAGTATATACCCAAAAGAATATGAATTGTGGTACCATAAAGACACATGCACACATATGTTCACTGCAGCAAGATTCACAATAGCAAAGGCATGAAATTAACCTAAATGCCCATCAATGACAGACTGTATAAAGACATGTAAATACTATGCATCCGTAAAAAGAATGAGATCATGTCCTTTACATGAACATGGATGGAGTTGGAGGCCATTATTTTTAGCAAAGTAAATGCAGGAACAGAAAACCAAATACTGCATGCTCTTGGTTATAGGTTAGAACTAAAATGATGAGAACACATAGAGGGAAACAACAGACACTAGGGCCTATCAGTGGGTGGAGCCTAGAGAGTGGCCAGAGGGGAGAGGATCAGTAAAAATAGCCAATAGTTACTAGGCTTAATACCTGGGTGACAAAACTAATCTGTATAACAAACCCTGATAACACAAGTTTACCTATGTAACAAACCTGCACATGTACCCCTGAACTTAAAAGTTAAAAACAATAAAAATAAAAAAGGTGTGAGATTTGTTTTGTAGTGTAACATATGATTTATCCTGGAGAATTTTTTATGTGCCGATTACAAGAATGTGAATGTGAATTCTGTAGCTGTTAGATTAAATGTTCTATAAATCTCTATTAGGTCCATTTGGGCTAATGTACAGTTTAAATGCATTTTTTCTTTGTTAACTTTCTATCTAGATGATCTGTCTAATGCTATGAGTGGGGATGTTGAATTCCTCAAGTGTTATTTTATCGCAGTATATTTCTACCTTTTGATATAATTATATTTGTTTTATATATAGGGGTGCTCTGGTGTTGGATGCATATATGTTTAAAATTGTTATATCCTCTTACTGAATTGATCCTTTTATCATTACATAGGGACATTCTTTCATCCTTTTACTGTTTTTGACTTAAAACCTGTTTTATCTGTTATAAATATAACTACTCCTGCTCACTTTTGGTTTTCATTTGCATAGAATATTTTTTTCCATCCCTTTACTTTCAGCCTGTATGTGTATTTACAGATGAGATGAGTTTCTTGTTGGTGGCATAGGCTGGGTACTGTTTTTTTTGTTTTTTGTTTTTTTGGGGTTTTTTTTGTTTTTGTTTTTGTTTTGTTTTGTTTTGTTTTGAGATAGAGTCTCACTCTATGGCTCAGGCTGGAGTGCAGTGGCATGATCTCGGTTCAGTTCAAGCTCCACCTCCTGGGTGCCTCACCTCCAAGGAGCTGGGACACCACGCTGGCTAATTTTTTTGTAATTTTAGTAGAGATGGGGTTTTACCGTGTTAGCCAGGATGGTCTCGATCTCCTGACCTCATGATCCGAGGCTGGGCACTTTTTAACAATCTATTCAGTTAGTCTGAATCTTTTAAGTGGAAAGTCAAAACCATTTACATTCAAAGTTATTATTCGTATGTGAGGGCTTATTTCTGCCATTAAAAAATGATTTCTGGTTGTTTTGCATACCATTTTTTTTTCTTTCTCGCTCATTGCTTATCATTGTGGTTCTGTGGTATTCTATAGTGGTAACATGACTTTTTTGTTTTTCTTTCTTTCTTGTGTGTTTGACCAACCACTGGCTTTTATTTATTTATTTATTTATTTTTTTTAATATAGGTAGTTATTGTTTTTTTTTATTTCTGGGCGTAGGGTTCTCTTAAACATTTCTGGTAGGGTCAGTCTAGTAGTAATAAACTCCCTCAGCTTTTGTTTGTCTGGGAAAACTTTTGTTTCCCCTTCATTTATGAAGAATAATTTTTAACATTCTTGACAGGTAGTTGTTTTCTTTCAGTACTTGAGTATGTCATTCAATTCTTTCCTAGCCTATAGGGTTTCTGCTGAGGAATTCAGTGTTTATCTGATTGGTTTTCCTTTATAAGTGACTATATACATCTTGCTTGTTGTGTTTAAATTATCTCTTTGTCTTTAACTTCTGACAGTTTAACTAAAATGTGCTGTTAACAAGATGTTTTTGAATTGTATCTCATTAGAGATCTTTGAAACTCCTATATCTGGATGTCTAAATCTTTTGCTATACTTGAAAGTGTTTTGTGTATTACTTTGTTAAATAATTCTTCTAATAATTTTATTTTCTTTTTACCTTCTGGGATAGTACAAATTTTAATATTTGGTGACTTTATAGTGTCTCATATGTTACAGAGGCTTGCTTATTCTTTTTTTACTTTTGTTCTTGCTTAAATTTTTTTCTGATTGGGTTATTTCAAAAGGTTTGGTTTTCAAGTTCTAAGATTCTTTATTGTCCCTGATCTAGTCTATTGTTGAAGCTTTTAGATATATTTTTTTCATTCAACAAATTCTTCAGTTTCCGAATTTCTGTTTTCTTATTTTTCATATCTATCTACTTGGTAAATTTATCATTCATAACCTGAATTGTTTTTATGTTTTCTTTGTACTTTTTTCAGGATTCTTTTGTATCCCACTGAACTTCTTTAAAAATCAATGTTTTAAATTCTTTTTCTGTGATCTGTTTCTTGAGAATTATTGTGTTCCTTTGAATGTGTCATATTTCCTTGCTTATTAATGTTTCTTGTGTGCTTATGTTGATATATGTGTATCTGGTATAATGGTCAGTTTTTCCAGTTTTCTGGATTTGCTTTTGTAGAGGAGGATGTTTTCTTGAGGATATATATATATATCCTCAAGAAAACCATATATGTGTGTGTGTGTGTGTGTGTGTGTGTGTATACACATACATGGTTTTGATTAGGTAGGGCACTTTGGCTTTGATTCTGAGTGCATGCAGTACTGTAGTCTTTGTATGATTTGTTCACCTGTAAATTGAATCAGTGGTGACTGTAATTTCCTCAGTGGCTTAGGGTGTAGTTGTTAGTGGAGGCTGTGTTGAAGTTTTGCTGGGGACTTTGATGCCTGGTGGACCAGTCTTCAGGCCCCAGTAGTGTCAGCAGTGAGCTGAGAGTGTCTATTCTTGGGTCCCAGGTTAGCATATGATGGCACTGGTTTTAGTGGGTCCGGCCAGGATAATTCTTGGGCCAGGCAGGTTGGCAAGTTCTCCAGCCCCTGGTCAGCAGCCATGGTGTAGACAATAGTAGTAACAGTGACAAGAAAACCCTCTGAGACCCAGGTGGTCTGCACTGATGGTGGTGGTGTCTACAGAGAGCTGAGTGCACCAGTCCTCAGGCCCACAGGTGTTGGATGTAGTGGTTTGCAAGATGTGGTGGTAGTGACAGGTGGCATGGACCTGGCCTCAAATGCTGAAAGGAATACTCAGGTGCAAATTGTGGGCTGGGCTAGGTGATCCCCAGTTCCTTAGTTGGCATGTTCAGATACCTGGTGGGGGTGGAGCTGGGCTGAAGAGACTTACCCTCAAGTCTCTCAGTGGTGCATGTAAGGACTGGCTTTTATAGGCAGGAAGAGGGTAGTACCAGGCCCCCAGTGGAGTGCTCAGCTGGGGGCAGCAGCCACTGTTTTGTGGTTCTATTACTGAGGAAGGCAGAGTTGCTTGCAGTGGGAGCAGCCATCAGCAGATGTCAATGAGGCACATGCTTCACTCATGCCTCAGCTTCACAGAAGTCTGTAGCAGTGGAGGTTATAGGCAGTGGAATTTGTCCTCAAGGCATTTGAAAATGCATAGCTGACCTTATGCTGTAGGGGGCTAGATTACTGCCAGTTGGTCCCAGTGGTGGCAGCTGTGGTCAGGGAGTGTCAACGGGACTCTAGGGATGTAGAGATTCAGAGGATGTTGTATCCTAGGGCAGGATGCAGTCTAGTGCAGGATGGGCTCTCAAAATGGCACCATACTGCTTAGGACTTGGGAGTTTGTGGGACCGAGTATGAGCTATCTCTGCAGCAATACCTTATTTTGGTCTCCAGGCAGCTTCCTATGTTAGACTCAGGTCCCATGAATGTCAAGGGGCTCTCTCATGGCTAGGATTGTAGGAATCATAGTTGGAATGTAGAAGACTGGGTGTCTTTAACTCACCCTTTTCCTGCATTAAGGAGCCCGTCCAGAGTTCCAGCCAATCCTGGCCAAACAGGCTTCCTTCCTTCCCTCTCCTTCCTTGTTTGTGGTGCTTCCCATCACTTTTCTGTTGAATTTCAATGTTCTCTCTTAGATGATCTATTTACAGTGTGATTATCTATTTACTGTTTTGGTTCCTCTCTGTGGAAGAGGCAAGTACCAGATACATTTAGTCAGCCATCTTAAAGCCCCTATCACTTTCATAATTTTTTATTTCAAGAATATTATATAAATTGAATTGGATTATACATAATTTGTTGTTATTGACTTTTATCATTCATCATAATTCTCTGGAGATTCAACCTGTTTGTTGTGTTTATCAATAGTTTCTTCCTTTTTGTTGCTGAATTGTATTTAATATTATAGATATACTATAATTTGTTTAAGCATTTCTTATTTGTTGTTAGTTTTTGACTATTTCAGGTTTTCATATAAACATAATCTTCATTTCTCTAGATTAAGCTCAGGAGTTCAATTACTGTATCAAAGGATAATTGCATGTTTTTCTTTAGAATTTGAATTTGCCAAATTGTTTTCCAGAATGGATGTACCATTTGACTTCCTCACAGCAATGTATAGATTATCCAGTTTCTCTTCATCTCCACCAGCACTTTGTATTGCCCATATTTTTTGCTTTAGTCATTCTGATAGGTGTACAATGATATCTCATTATGATTTTAGTTTGAATTTCTCTAATAGCTAATGATATTGTGCCATCATTTTAGGTGCTTACTAGATAGATTAGAAGATAGATGGATGGATGGATAGATTGATTGATTGATAGAAGATAGATACATAGACCCTCATTCTTCATATATATTGTTTGCAAATACTCTCTCCAAGTCTGTAGCTTTTGTTTTCATTCTCTTAACAAGATCTTGCACAGAGCAAAATTTTTAATTTTGATGAAGTTCAATTAATCAATTTTTTCCTTTTATGAATTTTGCTTTTGGTGTCAAGTCTTAAGAATTCTTTTCTTAGTCCTAGATTTTGAAAGTGTTCCAACTTTTTCTAAAAGATTTTTAGTTTAAATTTACGTGTTCAATTCATTTTGCATTAATTTTTATACAAGGTGTGAGATGTAGGTCAAGTTTAGTTTTTGTTGTTATTGTTGCTTATGAATGTCCAATTGTTCTCTCACAATCTGATGAAAAAGCCACTTTTCAGTGTTCCACTGACTTGCTTTTTCATCTTGCTATACCTGCATGGGGCAATTTTTGGCCTCTTTCAAAAGTCTTGGTATTCAAATTCTGAGATTCTTTACTCTGTTTGATCTAGTCTGTTGTTGAAGTTTATAAATATATTTTATATTTCGCTCAATGAATTCCTAAATGTCAGAATTTGAAACTGTTTCATTGATATATTATATCTAAATTTCCACAAATACCATACAATATTGACTACTGTAGTTATATAGTAAATCTTGAAAAATGGGAGAATCATTTCTCTCACTGCATTCTTCATTTTCAAAATTGTTTGACTATTCCAGGAGTTTTTTCTGTCATCTTTTTTATATGAATTTTAGAATAATCTTATTTATACCTAAAAACAATGCTGTCATTTTGACAGACATTTTTCTAGGATTTTTTTTTAATAGGTATATCAGCTAGTGGAGAATTGAAGTCTTTACTATGTTGGGTTTTCCAAAATATAAATACAGTGGTACTTTCCTTGATTTATTTCACCAGCTTTTTGTAGTAGTTTTCTTTTGTGAAGGTCAGTTATGTACATTTTTCATTAGATTTATACATATTTTTTCAGTGATTGTAAACTCTATTGTATTTTTAATGTTTTGTATATGTACTTAGTGCCAGTATATAGTAATGAAATCAATTTGTATGTTTATCTGAGTTTTTTAAATAAAGCAATGATGAATTAATTCCAATATTTCTGTGTTAATATAATCATATATTATTTCTTTCAACTGTTAAATGGTAGATTACTTTGATTGATTTTCAAATATCAAACCAATGTTGCATCCTTGGAATAAACACCACTTACTCATGGTGTATAATTATTTTTATATATTGCTAGATTCTATTTGCTCGTATTCTTTTAAGAATCTTGAAATTATCTTTATGAGAGGTATGTATCTACATTTTTTTTCCATACTATCTTTATGTAGTTTCAGTATCAGGGTAATACTAACTTCATAAAACTTGTTGAGAAATCTTTCTTCCTCTTTTGTTTTCTTCAGGAGATTGTGTGGAAATGTTAATTCTTCTTTAAATATATAGTAGAATTGTCCCATAAAACCAAGTGAACCCAGATATTTATCATTTAAGATATTTAAAGTTAAAAATTCGATGTCCTTATTTGTTACAAAACTATTTGAAGTTTTGTAAATAGATATTTATTTTGTAATGGATGAGTTTTGGTGGTTTGTGCTTTTGAAAACTGGTCATTTAAAATTCACGTGTAATGTCATCTGTAGTATTTTCATATTATTTTGATGTCTGCTGGGCCTATAGTATTGTCCTCATTTTATTCTTGTTGGTAATCTATATTTTATGTATTTTTCTTTCTCAGTTGTCTTGGAAGTTTATGTTATTCTTTCCAAAAAAATGAGGGTTTTGTTTCATTTATTTTCTACTGCGTTCTAATTTTTAATTTTACTAACTTCTGCTCTTTATACTTTACTTCTGCTTATGTTAATATTGTTTTGCCATTCTAATTTTAATTCTTGGAGGAAGAAGTTTAGGTTTTTGATTTTATACTTTTCCTCTTATCTAATGTATTTGATTCTATAAATTTCTCTCTTGGCCCTACTTTAGTTAAAGTTCACAGATTTTAATATGTATTTCTAATTGAATCTTATTCCCATTTTCATTATGAATTATATTCTTTATTTCATTTTCAGACTATACATTGCTCATATGTAAAAGATAATTGTTTTGTTTACTTATCTTCTGGAACCTTGTTGTAGTTGCTTATTAATCCTAATAACTTTTCATGGATTTTTAAAATATAATCTACAAACAAGATCATGTCATTTGCCAGTGAATACTGTTTTACTTCTTAATTCTCATTCTGGGTGCCTTTTATTTCCTTTGCTTCTCTTAATGCATGCAGTGAATCTTCCAGTACAAAGTTTAATAGGAATGCAGAGAGCAAATATCTTTGCCTTTTTATCTGATTTATGGGAACTGTATTCAATCTTTCACCACTGAGTATATTTGCTATTGTTTTTTTGTAAGAGCCCTTTATGTCAAGGAAGTTCTCTTCTATCCCAACTTTGTCAAAAATGTTTTTTTTTTTTAATTTTGTTTGTTTTTAAATCATGAATTGATGTTTCATTTTGTCAAATGCTTTCTCTGTGTCTATTGAGATGATTAAAGCCATTTTTTTCTTTGCTATATTAATATGGTAACTACATAACTCATTTTCTGATGTTAAACTAATCTTGCATTTCTGATATAAGTTCTGATTAGTCATAGTGATAATCATTTTTATATATCATTAAATTTTGTTCATAGAAATTTCGTTGAATATTTTTCTGTCTACATTTAATAGAGTTATTTGTCTGTGATATTCTTTTATTGTAGTGTTTATCTGCTTTTTGTATAAGGGTAATACTGTTGTCATTGAATTAACTGAGAAGTGTGTCTCATTTTTATTCTGAAAGAGTTTGTGGAGTATTGTAATGTGTGAAGTATTGCATAATTTCTTCTTTAAATGTTTGCTAAAGTTTGCTAGTGAAACCTTCTTGGCCTGAGTTTTTCTTAGTGGGAAGTTTTTTGGTTACTAATTCAATTTCTTTTAAAATTCAATAGCTTTTTAAAACCGTTGGAAATGTATACTTTGGTATCTCATTGTTGTTTTAATTTGCATTTCTCTAATAGATTATAATGTAGACCACCTACTCATGCAATCATTTGCCATCACGTATCTTCTTGATGCAGTGTCTGTTCACATATTTGGTCCATTGTTTATTTTTCTTATTGATGTGCTTTGATAATTATTTCTATAGCTTAGATACAACTCCTTTGTCAGAAATACTGTATTACTACATTTTTGCACCGCTATAATGAAATACCTGAGACTGGGTAATTTATAAAGGGAAGAGATTTAATTGACTCACAGTTCCACATGGCTGGGAGGCCTCAGGAAACTTACAATCATGGAGGAAGGTGAAGGGAAAGCAGGCACCTTTTTCAAAAGGTGGCAGGAGGGAATGAGAGCAAAGGAATAAAAACTGCCAGGTATAAAACTATCAGATCTCATGAGAACTCACTCACTCTCATGAGAAAAGCTTGAGGAAGACCACCCACATGATCCAATTACCTCCCACCAGGTCTCTCCCTCAACACCTGGGGATTATAATTTAAGATGAGATTTGGGTGGCAACACAAAGCCTAACCATATCATTTTACCCTTGGCCCCTCCAAAATCTCATGTCCCTTTCACATTTCAAATTCAATCATGCCTTCCCAACAGTCCCCCAACATCTTAATTCATTCCAGCATTAACACAAAAGTCCACAGTCCAAAGTCTCATCTGAGATAAGGCCAGTCCTTTCCACCTGTGAGCCTGTAAAATCAAAAGCAAGTTAGTTGCTCCCTAGATACAATGGTAGTATGGGAATTGGGTAAATTCTCCTATTCCAAATAGGAGAAATTGACCAAAACAAAGGAGCTACAGACCCCATTCAAAATCAAAATCCAGTGGGACAGTCATTAAAACTTAAAGCACCGAAATGATCTCCTTTGACTCCACCTCACATTCGGGGCATGCTGATGCAATGGTTGGGCTCCCATGGCCTTGTGCAGTTTCTTCACAGGCTGGAATTGAGTGCCTGTGGCTTTTCCACATGCACAGTGCAAGCTGTCAGTTGATCTACCATTCTGGGGTCTGGACGATAGTGGTCCTCTTCTCACAGTTCCACTAGGCAGTGCCTCAATGGGAACTGTATATGGGTGCGCCAACCCCACAGTTCTCTTCTGCATTGCCCTGACAGAGGTTATCCATGATTATATCGGCAGTAGACTTCATCCTGGACATCCAGGCATTTCCATACATCCTCTGAAATCTAGATTGAAATTTTCCAACCTCAATTCTTGACTTCTGTGCACCCACAGGCCCAACACCACGTGGAAGCCACCAAGACTTGGGGCTTGCACCCTCTGCAGCAATGACCAGAGCTGTACCTTGTCCTCTTTTAGCCGTGACCGGACCCGGAGCAGCTGAGACACAGAGCACCAAGTCCTGAGACTGCATAAAGTGGAGGTCCCTGGGCCTGGCTCATGAAATCATTTTCCCCCCCTAGGCCTCTGGGCTTGTGATGGGAGGAAGGATGCTGTGAAGGTCTCTGACATACCCTGGAGACATTTTTCACATTGCCTTGAAAATTAGTATATTTTTGGCTCCTTGTTACGTATGGAAATTTCTGCAGCCAACTTGAATTTTTCCCTAGAAAATGGGATTTTCTTTAAAACGTCATGATTGGGCTGCATATTTTCCAAACTTCTATGCTCTGCTTCCTCTTGAATGCTTTGCCACTTAGGTATTTCTTCTGACAGATACCCCAAACTATCTCTCTCAAATGTAAAGTTCCACAGATCTCTAGGGTGGGGGCAAAATGTCACCAGTCTCCTTGCTAAAGCATAGCAAGAGTGTCCTTTGCTCCAGTTTCCAATAAGTTCTTCATCTCCATCTGAGACCACCTCACCCCAGAGTTCAATGTCCATACTATCAGCATTTTGGTTAAAAGCATTCAACAAGTCTCTAGGAAGTTCCAAACTTTCCCACATTTTCTTGTCTTCTGAGCCTTCCAAACTGTTCCAACCTCTGCCCATTACCCAGAGCCAAAATGACTTTAACATTTTTGTATATCTTTATAGCAATACCCCACTCTCCATAGTACCAATTTAATGTATTAATTAGCTTTTGCACTGCTAAAAAGAAATACCTGAGACGGGGTAATTTATGAAGGAAAGAGGTTTAATTAACTCCCAGTTCTAAATGGCTGGGGGAGGCTTCAGAAAAATTAGAATCATGATGAAAGTTGAGGGGGGAGCAGGCACCTTCTTCACAAGGCCACAGGAGGGAATGAGAGCAAGGGAGGAAAATTTGCCGCTTATAAAACCATCAGATCTCATGAGAATTCATGCATTATCATGAGAACAGCATGGGAAAAACCACTTCCATGATCCAATCACCTCCCACCAGGTCTCCCTCAACACCCGGGGATAACAATTTATCAGGATGAGATTTGGGTGGGGACACAAAACCTAACCATATCAACTATAATTTCCAAATATTTTTCTCACAGTGTGATTTGCCTTTTCTTTCTCTAAACAGTTATCTTTCACTATGCCAAAATTTGTAATTTTAATGAAGTCAAATCAATTTTTTTCTTTTCTTTCTCATGCTTTTGGTGTCATGTCTAAAACTCTTTGCCTAACTAAAGTCACGCAGATCTATATCTATCTATATACCTATATCTATCTGAGACGGAGTCTTGCTCCGTCGCCAGTCTGGAGTACAGTGGCACGATCTCAGCTCACAGCAACCTCTGCCTCCTGGGTTCAAATGATTCCACTGCCTCAGCCTCCCAAGTGGCTGTGATTACAGGCATGTGCCACCACACCTGGCTAATTTTTTTATATTTTAGTAGAGACGGGGTTTCACCATGTTGGCAAAGATGGTCTCGATCTCCTGACCTCATGATCCACCTGCCTCGGCCTCCCAAAGTGCTGGGATTACAGGCGTGAGCCACTGCGCCCAGCCTGAAGTCACACAGATATATTTCTATCTTTTATTCTAGAAGTTTTATAGTTTTAGATTTTATATTTAGTTTTATAATCTATTGTAAGGCATTTTGTCTAAGATGAGGAGTATAAGCTAAGATTCTCTTTATTGGCATTGAGATTATGAATTATTCATTTAATTGCCTTTTCATATTTGTTCATGTCAGCTTGCTGTATTTGTATAGGGCAGGTTTTTGTTTCTCTATTCAGTTCCACTGACTGATGTGTCTATTCTTTTTAGTATTTATTTACTATTTTTTAAATATGAGATATTGCTATGTTGTCCAGGCCAGTCTCAAACTCCTGGGCTCAAGTGATTCTCTCACCTCAGCATCCTGAGTAGCTGGGATTATATGTTCAAGCCACCCTGTTTGGCTCAGTGTGTACATGCTTTAGCCAATACCTACTGCCATGATTACTATATCTTTATGATAAGTCATGAAATTGGGTAGTGTGAGTCCTCCAATTTTGTGGGTTTTTTCTCAAAATTATTTTGTCTACTCTCATTCGTTGTTATTTCTCTACTCCCCTTGCTCTTTCTATAGATACATATGTATTAGAAATAGTTTATCAACATCTACCAAAATAATTATAGAAATTTGATTGTGATTGCATTAAATCTATGAATTCTTTTGAGGAGGACTGACAATATAACACTTCTAATCCGGTAATTGAATAATATCTGCTTTTATATATGACTTTCATTTTTTAATCAATATTTTTTACTTTTCAGTATATAGATCCTCCAAATGTTTGTTAGATTATATTGAAGTATTTCATTTTAGAGAGTACTATTATAATAGTGCTTTTTGTAAAATTTAAATTCCAATTATTTATTAGTAGTATGTAGAAACACAAAGGGCTTTTAAATTAGATATTGTAGTCTGTAACCTTTTTAAACATATTATTTGTTACAGCAAATTCTTCCAACTTTTCTACTTATACTGCCATATTTCCTACAAAAAGAGAAAATATGTTGATTTTTTTCCCCAATCTTCATCCTTCGTTTTTATTTTTCATAGCTGATTTTGGTGGTTAAGACTTCCAGTATGATGTAAATAGGAGTGGTGACAGTGGACAGACTTGCCTTATTCCTGAGTTTAGAGAAAAAGAATTCATCTTACCATCATTGTTAGTTGTAGGATTTTTATAGATACCTTTTTATAGATTAACTTTTGATCTTCTTGGCACAAATTTCACATATTGTGTTAAGAATTTTCACAGATAAAGGATGGGGGAATGGGAATTAAGGCACACACAAAAAAAGTCATTTAGGAAAGAAAAATACTTTACCCTGGTATATAGAAATCACTTAATGAAAAAGTGAACTATAGTAATTTCTAAACCGGTGATGCATTCTTAAAATGTGATTCCCTAGAACAGCAGCAGAAGCATCACTGGTAACTCAGAAATGCAGTCTTGGACCACACTCCAGAAGCCAGTCTCTGAATCAGAAACTGGAGGTGGAACCCAGCAGTCTGCCTTTTAGCAAGTCCTCCAGCTGATTCCAATGTACACAACAGTTGGAGTACCACCAATCTAAACCATACACTGCAGCTCATGATATGTTTAAATACTTAACAAAATGGCACAGCACATTAGGAAATCTTGTTTGTCAAATAAGAGCACATTCTCATCAGCTCTGCAACCAAGAACAGACCTTAATCAGCTTGTGCTTATAAAATAAAAAAAACCTACATCCTGGGATCAATCTAACTGGAACATACAGAACAAAGTCAGTTCCATTTCATGGTGTTCCAACTGATGAAACTTTACCTCTCTGCTTAGAATGTAGAACTTTATTCTGCTCTAATGTTTTATGCCTGCCTGCTCTGCAGCAAAGGATTTCCTATTTGAGTTCCTGATCACCTTCTGCTCTGACCTGACAGTCACACCTGTCAACAAGGGCCGTGGGTACTGGCCTTTGGATTCTGGCAGAACATCAAAACTGCTGAGTAAGTAATCTCCCAATAGTTTATAACTGTAGTTTTCAAAATTCTGGAATCAGCAGAATTACTTCTTCAAATGAAACTTCACAAGAATTTCAATTTATAGAATGAATATATGCTGAGCCATTGTTAAGAAATGGAGGAGCTGAGTGGCAGCTAAGGCAGGAAAGAGGTAATCCTAGGTTCTTTTCCTGTTTTGTGAGCATTTTAGATTTTATGAGATGAGAATTTTAGGCTTCATGAAAGTCACTGATTAGATAATCACTCAGAACTGGGAGACCCTGAAAGCTGAAAAATCGGAATACCTGGACACCAGTAACTTGCCAAGTCCAATATTTTAAACCAAACATGATTTATACTTTTAGTGAATCTTGTCAGTTAAATGACCTTCGAATTTTACACTAAATGGGATGTTAAAAAGAAGAAAAGAGTGACAAATTTATTTGATCACAATCAGCAAACACATTTTCCAGTTTCACGGTTGGGTTTATGTTTCCTAGACTTGCTTCTTCAGGGATAAGGGTGGGGTAGATCTTGTTCACTTTATTTTCCAAGAACTCTTGCAAGCATGCCATTTATATGTTCACATCAAATAATCTTCACAGACTGCATGAAGGTTAACTACTAGTAAATTACCAAATTATATTAACCTGAAGTTAAGTGACCAGAGCTTTTATTCTTCTTTTTTAAAGTTATTTTTCTAAAACTCACTTGGAAAAAATAATGATAGTGAAATAAGCACAAAAGCTATGAGAAAACGACTATGGCCAAAAAAAGAATATGATGATAGTTGGTATGATTTGGCTTTGTCCCCACCGAAATCTCAACTTGAATTGTACCTCCCAGAGTTCCCACGTGTTTCAGGGGGGACCCATGGGGAGGTAATTGAATCATGGGGGCCTGTCTTTCCCGTGCTATTCTCGTGATAGTGAGTAAGTCTCTGATGGGTTTATCAGGAGTTTCCACTTTTCTGCTTTTGTTTCTCTCTCATTTTATTTGGCCTGTGCCGTGTAAGAGTCTTTCACTTCCCACCATGATTCTGAGGCCTCCCCAGCCATGTGGAACTTTAAATCCAATTAAACCCTTTTTTCCCCCAGTTTCGGTATGTCTTTATCAGCAGTGTGAAAACGGACTAATACAATACTGTTAATGACAAATCTATTGTCTTTTGCTTAAATATTCAGTGAAAAATGTCTGCACAATCCTCTCTCAAGCATTTTGATTAAACTACTATTTACTTTAGGGGAGTGAAAGTGTATTTATTATGGAGGAGCTTTCTTTTACTTTCACCCTGTTAAAGAAACTGTGTAGAAAATACACATTTAAAAGATCATAACAAAGAGCAGAATTACCAAAAGAACCGACTGGCTAACCACTGAAATTTAACTGTTTCTTCAGATATTCGAAAATAAATGCGTAATTTACTTTGATTCCCAAAAGTATTAATGACTAACTTCATCCTCCCTCATTGTCTGGAGGAGAGTAACACAGAAATCACTAGTAATTTTCTCATTTCTAATTATGTAAGCAAATATGCATTTACAGTTTTGAGAAATATTCCTACCTAAGTAATTATAAGTATCGATCACATTCTGTTTTAAATTATTTCAAAAGTTAAAATCATGGGATCAAATTTTCCTTAGTATTGCATGAGTCATCACTGTCCTAACACAATTTCTCAGATATGTATTCAATGTATTCATGAACCTCTATTTTAGGATAGAGTTTATATAACACACAACATTTATCATCTTACTTGTCTCTTGTAGAACAACAAATGGGCATGTTTTCTAAGTGTTTAAATAATGATTAGAGACAGATTCTTATAGCATCTCTTCAAGGTATATAGTAACATCTTTCTCCTAGCAGTAAGGAAACAAATGAAATCCCAAGATAGATCAAAGACTTGGTAAGAGACTGTAAGAATTTTTCAGGCCTCAGAACTACATTATCATTATTCACTGAGAGAAATATAGACAGAATATGAACACATTTGGTGATAACACTGAATTGAGCATTCTTGTTCTCCATTTGAAGTTATAAATTAACTTACTTTCTCTAGAAAACTGTATATTTACTGCATATCCCACATTTAACTCAAATCAGAACTTGACCTGATAGGCATATAAAAATGACATCAAACAGTTACTTGTTGGAAAGACTTCTGGTTCCAAAATAGTGACAAAGAACCAAGCTGGCTTAACTCTCCCCCACGGAAAACCAAAAACAAATATATAGTACTGAGATTATCACCAGCAATATCCCAGAATTCAAATAAGAGAATAAGACAGTTCCCAGAGCCAAAGAGAAGTGAAAAGACTCGGAGTACATGGAAAGAGAATCAAACTTCTATATCCATGATGCCCCTGCCCCAAAAATGCCCCACATCGAGTACATGAGAATTTTATGACTCATAATTTCTAGAGAGGGAAAAATGAAATTAAGATGGACTACCAGCTTCCCCATCATTTTAGATTCCCTGGCAGGAGACCTGTCCTTACTTCAACCCACAGAAATCACCAACATTGTCTGAAGGGAGGAATGTCCCTGAGACTCACCCTAAACAAAGGAGGGAGGTAGGACTACCATCCCCTGCTCTGGAAACTCTGCTATATAACTCTGCTAAAGGAGTTGCCAAATCAGAGTGGCTGTTCAGAAGCATCACATTGTAGAAGGTTTTTTCCACAGGTCTCCTGAACACACATCTGTAGCCAGCCTTCCCACATTACTGGAATACCCACTTTGGGACCTTCCCATTCTGACCTTCAGCATTCTGACTGTTTACTAGAACTGAGCCAAACCTAGGCTGAAGGGCCATCAAGTGCTGAAAAGGAGGCAGTGACCTTGTTGGGGTAAAAATAAAAACATCAATGCTTGTTATGTTACAAAAAAAAAAAAAAAAAAACTAAGCAAACATATCCTATAAAAAACAAAACAAAACAGACAGCAAAGACTAGAATAGGTAACTAATTATTCAGTGCAAATATATAGACGTACATCTTCAAGAAGAAACAAACAAAAAAAAAGGAATCATGAACTCTTCAAATGAACAAAGCAAGGAACCAGTGACTGACCCCACTGGGACGATGACATGTTAATGCTCTTAATAAAATTCTAAATAGCAGTTTTTTGTTTTGTTTTGTTTTGTTTTGTTTTTTGAGATGGAATCTCGCTCTGTAGCCCTGGTTGGAGTGCAGTGGCACGATCTCGGCTCACTGCAAGCTCTGCCTCCCAGGTTCACACCATTCTCTTACCTCAGCCTCCTGAGTAGTTGGCACTACGGGCGCCCACCACCACGGCCGGCTAATTTTTTTTTTTTTTTTTTTTTTTTTTTTGTATTTTTAGCAGAGATGGGATTTCACCGTGTTAACCAGGATGGTCTCAATCTCCTGACCTCGTGATCCTCTGGCCTTGGCCTCCCAAAGTGCTGGGATTACAGGCGTGAGCCACCACACCCAGCCCTAAATAGCAGTTTTAAGGAACCTCAGTGATTTCCAAGATATAACACAGAAAAGCAGTCCAGACACTTATTAGACACATTTAACAAAGAGATTGAAATAATTTTTAAAATCAAACAGAAATCTTCTAAGCAAAACATTTGCTGAACTGAGAAATACATTAGAGGCTCTCACCAGCAGAATGGATCAAGCATGACAATGATCAGTGAGCTATTCGATAATATATGTAAGACGAGAAAAAACATGAATGAAAAGGAACAAAGCTTACCTACAAGATATAGAAAACTACCTCAAAAGATCAAATGTAAGAATTATTGCTTTTTAAGAGGGAACTGAGCAAAAACAAGGGGTAGAAAGCTTATTCAAACTGAAAACTTTCCAAAATTTGAAAAACGGACAAATATTTAAGTACAGGAAGGTTAGAGAACACTACATAACTTGACCCAAATAAGAATACCACAAGGCAGGAATTAATCAAACTTTCAGCGGTCAAAACAAGGAGAGAATTCTAAAAGTAGTAAGAAGAAGAAGAAAGCAAGTTGTAAAAGAGCTCCAATTCATCAGGGAGCAGATATCTTAATGAATACCACACAGACCAACAAGGTGGGGGAAGGCATTTTCAATGTACTGGAAGAAATAAACTACCATTTAAGAATATTTTATCCAACAAAGCTATCTTTCACATATGAAAGAGAAAGTCTTCCCAAACAAAAGCCGAAAAAAATTGCCAACACCAGACCCTTTTATAAGAATTGCAAAAGGGAGTTCTTCCATCTGAAAAAAATCTAAAGGAAAAAAAAAAAAAAAAAAAAAAACCACCAACACTGAAAAGAAAACATTAGAAAATATAAAACATACTGGTCAAATTACATACATGAACTAACCCAGAATACTCTAATACTGTAATTGTGGTGTGCATTTCACTTGTAACTCTAGTATAAAGCCCAAAGACAACTCTATCAAGAATAAAATAGCAATAGCAACCTGTGAAGAGATAGGCAACATTAAAAGACATGAATTGAGACAACGTAAAGTCAAGGTGTAGTTAAAAATAAAGTTGGTGTAGAGTATTTATTTCCATTATTTTTCTTTTTGTGATCTAAGATGGCATCTTTAAAATAACTTGTCATCTCTATTAAAGCTATATGATGTTTCTTATAAGTTACATGGTAACTGCAATGCAAAACTTGTAATAGATTCATTTAAAATCAAAAGCAACACATTAAGACATACTACCAGAGAAAATCACCTAGCCACAGGAAACACAGTAAGCAAAGAAGAAAGGAAGAGAAGAGTTACAAAACAACCAGTAAACAAATAACAACATGGCAGTAGTAAGCCCTTACTTATCATTAATAACACTGAATGTAAATGGATTCAATTCTTCAATTAAAAGACATAGAGTGGCCGAATGAATAAAGAAACAAGACTCAACTATACGATGCATATTCCAAAAAAAAGAAAAAAAAAAGAAAGAAAGCAACACTTCACATATAAAGATACATTTAGACTGAAATTGAAGGGGTGGAAAAAATATTCTATGCATCTGGAAAGCAAAAAATAGCAGGAGTAGCTATTCTTATACCACATAATATAGAATAAAAATCAATAACTTTAAAAAGATCACTATAAAATGATAAAGGGCTCAGTTTTTCAAGAGGACATAACAATTTTATGTATCCGTATGCCCAACACTGGAGCTCCCAAGTATATAAAGCAAACATTAATAGATCTAAAAGAAGAGATAGATTACAATACAATAATTATAGGAAACTTCAACACTGCACTCTCAATAATGGGAAGGTAATGCACAAAAAAAAATCAACAAAGAAACATCAGAATTAAACTACACACTAGAGTTTTGTTTTTTTTTTCCCCCAACCACACTTTTGGACTTCCTCTACCTTGCAAACTGGTAAAAAGCCTTGGGATTTTTGAGCTGTCGTTAACCTCCCCCACCACCTTGTTTTGTTTTAAGACTTGTTTTCTTTTTTTTTTTTTTTTTTTTTTTTTTTGAGACGGAGTCTCGCTCTGTCTCCCAGGCTGGAGTGCAGTGGCCGGATCTCAGCTCACTGCAAGCTCCGCCTCCCGGGTTTACGCCATTCTCCTGCCTCAGCCTCCCGAGTAGCTGGGACTACAGGCGCCCGCCACCTTGCCCAGCTAGCTTTTTGTATTTTTTTTTGGTAGAGACGGGGTTTCACGGTGTTAGCCAGGATGGTCTCGATCTCCTGACCTCGTGATCCACCCGTCTCGGCCTCCCAAAGTGCTGGGATTACAGGTTTGAGCCACCGCGCCCGGCCAAGACTTGTTTTCTAATAACCCAGTTTGTCTCTTCTTGCCTTCTGGCCATCAAACTCCAAATGATTATGCAAGTAGAGTCTTAGACAATTGTTCCTTTTGCTGGGAACCCTTACATAGGCCTCTGAGGGAGATCTGACTGCTCTTTTCCCACAACAGTGCCACTTGTCAGCAGGAAGCAGTTAAGATCAGTCTTCATCCTTTTCCTTATCTTTATTCTAACGGCAATTAGGTATACTTTTTAGAGGGGGGAATGATAGAGATAGGAGACAACAAAAGGTCCCTGGTGAAACCCTGCCTTCAAGCCTAAAACACCCTGAAGGCTGAAAAGCTGGATTTCTGGTCCCAGATGAAGTTTGCCCTTTCCTGATTGATTCTTTCTGAATAATGCCCACCTGTGCACTGGATGGGGTAGAGCTTGGGAAGTTCATGCTGTTTGTAGTGGGGAGAAGCCTAGCCTCTCCTGTTCCTGTGTGATGACCTGGGCTTCAGTCTGTGAGGCTGGAAATCTGCTAGCAGACCTCTCCCTCACTTTGCTGAGAGTTATTTTTTTCTATTTGCTTTGCGCCCAATAACTTCTATTTTCCTCACCCTTCTAGGTGTCTGTTAGCCTAATCTTTCCTGGTTGTGTGACAAGAGCCCGGTTTTTGCTGAACTAAGGAGAAAATTCTGCAACAATAATATAAAAACTTCCACTTCAGAAGGAGATGAAGCCTTTGGAAAAGTTTCATGGGGAAGGATTTGAGGTATTTTGAAAGAAATTGAATATTTTGATACACAGAGACAAGGATGAGTACAATCTAAATGTGTTGACAGGAGAGGAAAACAAAAATAATAGCAGAGCCACACAGCTGGGAGTGAGCGTGAAATCAGTGTATAGGCTTTGTGGGGTTGATATGGGTCAATGAGAAGGTTCTTGGTCAATTTCCTTACTAAGTACCAAAAGAAATCTTCAAGAGGTAAAGTGGGCTTTATTTTAAATATAGATATACATATATGTATATATACATACACATATGTTTGTGTATATTAAAGTATAAAATAGTGCTGTCAGGCTATTGCTTGCAAGCCCTGTTTTATTGATGAATTCAAGTACAAAATCCTCAAGAAGGCTTTTAATAATTTAACATTATAAGTTCATGAAGAGCTACAAAATTATTTTGCTGAGGACTTTATTTGCAAAGAACTCATGTGGTTTTGTTGCTCTTAATAACAGAGCAATGGAGAATATAGATTTTTTTCATCATCTAGTAGTAGTAATACTAATAATATATTCAGTATATATCCCTAAAGTAGCATTTCAGGGAAGTTTGTCAAAGTTTTAATGCTGAGCACATAAAAGCACCTGTCTAGTGATAACAAAGGAATAGTCGAGAACACAGAGAAGTGGGACACATAGAGAAATGGTGGATCACCGCTTCCCATATCTCCATTGTGAAGGGACAAATGCGATAAGCATAAACAGTTAGCATGTTTAAAGATTCAATTCTGCCCACACCTGTTCCATCAAGTCCTACAAATCACATGTGGTCTACAAATCACAGCTCAGGCTTCTCAGGGGATTTGGATGCATCAGGCATTCCAGGGGGTTGGAGAGAAAAACACTGAGTTATTTATTTAGCAAGGTATTATTTGACAATTTTAATAGCTTCAAATGGATGATAATTCCCAAATCTCACAGAATCAGAAAAGTGCTAATGAGAATAGAAGTCTATCTACTTTCCTGTGTCATCTTCTTTTTAAGAAGCTACTCAAACTGTCTTTTATTTTTATCTCCATTTATATTCCTGAGTTAAATATGGTATGCAAAATATACAAGATGGATTTGATAGTGAATGCTGAGAACTAGAGCAAGCTATGATATTGCTGACTTCTAGCTCATCTTGTGTTGCATAGTGGTTATTTATTTCATTTTAAAGATCTGCAGTGAGATTTGAGAATGAGGTAAGAAAGTTATCAAAATGGGTATTTACAACATAGGCAATGAGAAAAAGATTGACATAGTCAAACAACCTGAGTTTAATTCCTATAACCATTATTTCTAATGAAGATTTTGCATTTTTTAAAGTATTCTGCAAATGTGCTGAATATTCTGTTTGCCTAGCTCCTATATCTGCTCTACTCAATCTCATTTTGCTATATGTTCCAGACGGATAAACTACATCAGCAGGCTCCTTGTCACACAACTTCAGTTTGAATCTGGGCCATTAAAATCACAAGCATAAATTTGGAAGTCAGGAAAAGAGCAGGTTCAGAAAAAGAGGCTAACTTTCCTTCCTTCCAGGACTTGGGTTGGCACTGGCAAGGCTTTCTCTTGCAAAGATTGGAAGCCCAGCTTTGTGCACATATTTGAGAAGTACATGGATAACTCCCTTGCCAGGGGAAAATAAGAAAGTGTTCATACATAACATAAAGTGAGATATCACAGATTATCATGGATTATCACAGGTAGTAGTTTGATATGATATACAAGTGGAAGGGCAGACACTGGTAGAGCAAGTAGCTGTGATTCTTAGTCACTATTGCAAAAGCAGTGACTAAAACAAATTATTGCAATGGATTGCTGCTTTTGATTTCTCTAGAAATTATACAGAGAAAAAAATGACAAACTAATAACCTGAATGCCCAATTCAGAACATGAGGAGAATAGCAAAATATATGTGTTTGTGTATATATATATATATAATATATTAAATATAGCATTATATATATTTATGTTTTTATAGATTTTTATATAAAAATACAGCTATATATATATGCTAGGTTTGAAGGAATGGTTTATTTCCTATAGCCCAAGGATAGATATAGTTGAGGTTGAAGTTTAGGGTCTGATTGTAAAGGTACAATTTCAGCTACAATCACTTGAAGAACAATGCCAAGTCTTTTATAATAAGGTAGGGACACTAGTGGGGAAGAAAAGATCCTGAAGTGTGAGATAGGGATAGATGAATATACCCAAGAGAAGTTAGTGACGCTGTATTCCAAAATTCTTTCTTACTGTGAATGAAGTCTCTTTCTTGCTGCCTTAAGCTGAGAGAACACATTTTCTACCAAATGAAGGCCTTTCCTTAATTTCACAACTGCCTCACAAAGAGATGGTGTTTCTCCTTAGGACCTCATTGCTCCCAGGCCTATAGTGAGAATTGGGAAAAGTTGAACATAGGCAGATGTAGAGGTACAAGACTTGGCCCAGAGGCAGATAGCTTATGAGCTAAAAGAATTAAAGAAGTAGATACTGACTTACCTTCACTGCTCACAACACTTCTGCTAATGTCAGAATTTTATTGAGTTATGTGATGGTTAATACTGAGTGTCAACTTGATTGGACTGAAGAATACAAAGTATTGATCCTGGGTATATCTGTGAGGGTATTGCCAAAAAATATCAACATTTGAGTCAGTGGGCTGGGGAAGGCGGATCCAGCCTTAATCTGATGGGCACAATCTAATTAGCTGCCAGTGGATATAAAGTAGGCAGAAAAATGTGTAAAGGAGAGATGCACCTAGCCTCCCAGCCTACATCTTTCTCCCATGATGGATGCTTCCTGCCCTTGAACATCAGACTCCAGGTTCTTCAGTCTGGGGACTCAGACTGGCTCTTCTTGCTCCTCAGCTTTCAGACAGCTTATGTGGGACCTTGTGATTGTTTAAGTTAATAGTAAATAAGCTCCCCTCTGTCCCTCTAGAGAACCCTGGCTAATACAATTTACAACCTTCTTTTTTATTTCCATGGGAAAGTTTTATACCAATACAAAATTGCCCCTGAACAGAAAACTCATTTATGGCAAATAAAGCTTTTCGAGGGTTTCCACCTGTGAAATAGAGACTTATATGTGTACCATCACCCAAAAGAAGTTACCAGATAGAGTGGTGGAATAACATAATGAATATTCACTTAAAGAACCAGATGTGAGAGAACACCCTGTACAGTTGGGGCACTCTCCTATAGAAAAGGATGTATTTCTTAAACTAGCAGCCTCCCTTATAGGTAGCAGTAGATCCCATATAAAAGATTCATTTTTTGACACTTCTCTTTCCTAAAATTTGGGGCTTGGTTCATTTGGAGGGTGTACAAGAAAGGAATTGTTTCCACCAGGAATCATACTTATTGTATTAATTGAAATGTGATGATTTATCTCGGTAATTTGTGAGTAGAATGTTCCTGCCACTGGACCAACAGGCATAGAGAGGGTCACCAGCCATGGAAATTAACTTGAATGATTTTCTTAGGACTCTTTTTCTTAGTGAAGAACTGCAGTGACCCGATAAAAGAAAGAGCAGCAAGGATTCAGATCATATAGCAATAAAATATTTGGTCTCCCCAGCTTGTCCCACTATGAAACTAGCAAACAGAATATAAAGAGAACACGAAATGGGTGTGGAAGAATGGAGCTGTGCTTGTTAAAGAAAGCATCTTGACCACCTACATAAGTGGGACTTACAGCAACTATGAATCTTGTTAATTAGTTCCTCCATCCATTCTTGTTCATTGCCTATGTTTTAGGTGTGATTTTTTTTTTCTTTTTTTACTGGATTGACTTGACCTCATGATGACATTGTAGCTGATAAGACCTTGCATACTCCCTGAAATGAGATTTTTATTCTGGGCAAAGGATGAGTGTGGCAACGGAGCGACAGGAGTAAAAGACTTTGAATTGCTGCTCCATATCTGCTCTCTGCCTCCTGTACCAAGTCTGTGCCCTGGGATACAGACCTTTCCTGATGAGTCAATATGATACCTTGCCGTCTGGCTTCCTGTTGGGTTGGGTTTAAGGAAGTCACCAGCAGAAGATCAGAGACCAGGAAAAGTGTTAGGATATTTATTTCAGCATCTTTTTTCATGATAAGCCTACATGACAAGTTGAATGTAACTACTAAAAACCTTAGCTCTTATGAGCAGCACCATACACAGCTACAACTACTTTATTTTATTTTTAAAATTAAGTTCTAGGGTACATTGCACAATGTGCAGGTTTGTTACATAGTATACATGTGCTGTGTTGGTGTGCTGCACCCATTAACTCGTCATTTACATTAGGTATATCTCCTAATGCTATCCCTCCCCTCTCCCCCCACCCCACAACAGATACCAGTGTGTGATGTTCCCCTTCCTGTGTCCAAGTGTTCTCATTATTCAATTCCCACCTATGAGTGAGAACATGCGGTGTTTGGTTTTTTGTCCTTGTGATAGTTTGCTGAGAATGATGGTTTCCAGCTTCATCCATGTCCCTACAAAGGACACTAACTCATCCTTTTTTATGGCTGCATAGTATTTCATGGTGTATATGTGCCACATTTTCTTAATCCAGTCTATCATTGATGGACATCTGGGTTGGTGCCAAGTCTTTGCTATTGTGAATAGTGCCACAGTAAACATACATGTGCATGTGTCTTTATAGCAGCATGATTTATAATCCTTTGGGTACATACCCAGTAATGGGATGGCTGGGTCAAATGGTATTTCTAGTTCTAGATCCTTGAGGAATGGCCACACTGTCTTCCACAATGGTTGAACTAGTTTACAGTCTCACCAACAGTGTAAAAGTGTTCCTATTTCTCCACATCCTCTCCAGCACCTGTTGTTTCCTGACTTTTTAATGATGGCCATTCTAACTGGTGTGAGATGGTATTTCATTGTGGTTTTGATTTCAGCATCAAAAAGTGGGCAAAGGATATGAACAGACACTTCTCAAAAGAAGACATTTATGCAGCCAACAGACACATGAAAACATGCTCATCATCACTGGCCATCGGAGAGAAGCTACAACTACTTTCTGAATGCTTGTAATTGCCCCCATTTCTTAACCATTCTGAAATAGAAAAGTAAGTGCTCCCTTCCAGCACCAGAGAGCTTCACCATCCTTGGTTAGTTTTCCCTAATCCTGCTCACTTCTTTGGTAATTTGCCTCCATTCAAATTTCTCAACTATCCTCACTTGAATGCACCATGTTTTTTTACTGGAACAGTTAATCCATTATTTTTACTTGTAAAATACATTTTTATCAGGAAGAATTTGCCTTCAGCTAATATCCCTAATATTAACAGTTTCTGCATAGTTATTTTATACCAATATAGTTAACTGGAACAATTTTAGTTAGGTCATAATGAGCTAATTATCAAGATTGGTTGGCAAAATTAACTTCCATGACAAAGATAGTTTCCAACTTTAAGTGAATAGTTTCCTTCAGCAAACATTCATACAAATGCAGTTTTCTACACCAAATATTTTCCAGTTTAAGGTTACAAGTCAGTAACCCTTAAAACTGGTAAAACAATCACTTAATAGTAAAGAATAGCTTGCTTATCTGTTACTCAGACAAGCTTAGAAACACAACTTTATGATAATAAAGTAGACAATAGTATATATTTAATTTTATGGTAATAGGCATGTAAATATTTGGTAACGTACTGTCTCTCTGGCAAGATTCAATGGTTAGCTAAGTGCTTCTCTTTTCAATGCTCCTAAGCCTACTCACTCATATTTCCTTTCACTTGGCTGAGACCTGTAACTTCTGTTTCATTCTCATTTATCTCCAAGATATAATTTTTAAAATATATAGCTTGTAACTTTCTGCTTTGACCATCACCATGTACCATGCACAAATTATTTACCAGTTTATCTCTAATATATTTTTCTATGAAAGGAGAGTGATAAAAATTGGTTTTATAAGATTTAGAAAGGAATATTTAGTTAAGATATGCAAAAATACTTTGGAAAATAGTATACAAAAATGTAGAAAAAAACATGTTTTGGGGGAAAAACCCACGATTAGAATCTTAACCCTTCTGCATATTAATCTATATCTGTACCTATCTACCTAATAAATTACTTAATTTCTCTTCAGCTCATTTCTTATTTGCAAAAAATAGGATGACTGCACCTTCCTAATAGGATTAAATAGTATAACAGCTAAATGAGATTATGAATAAAAGTATTTAGTGTAGCTCTTTGTACATAATAGGTGCTCAAGTAATAAGTCCCTCTTCAGTGATAACCCAGGATAATATTATTACCCTCCTATATGTTACTCTCTTTCAATGTCAAAGAACAATCGCACTGGACAAAGACAAGAAAGACTTATTCAAGACTACTACAACATTACAATAGAGGAGAGAGATTAAATACGACTCCACTGAAACAAAAGGCAGAAGGCTGTTTAAGCTCTGGAGTGAGCTAGTGGAAAAGTGCTGAAGGATATTGGGTGTGCTGAGGTTGATCAATAGGATATGTGGAGTATATGGAATTATCTTTGAGTTTGTGAATGTTTCATTCTGTAGTTAAACCATCTGTGTTTGCTAATTTGTGTCCATGGAAGTTATGTTCATACCTTCCCACAGAGAGTAGGCGATAGAAGCACGTTTGCCTTCATGATTATGTTTCAACAAGATGACTCCCGGGTCCTTGAGAAAGACACTCCTGGGTTCTAAAATTAACAAGAGGCTGGAAGATTTCTGTACATTACAAAAGAGGCAGAGAAAAAAAAAATTCAATTACAAGTTTTCTAAAGTAGCTCTAAGAAAAGGGAAAGCAGGGGACTAGTGTCAGGAAGAAACCTCTCTGAAGTTTAGGCAAGCTGAAGGGAAATTCAAGCTGTCTTGGTCAGTGGTACTAAGATTGCACATTTGAGGCAATATTATTTTCCTGAATTTGGACTTATGCTAATTGAAAGCCGTGTTATTGTCAGGCCAATGTTGGTGAAAGCTGCACAGGGAAAATTAGGGCCAAGCATGGATTTATGAATATGATTTTACCAGACAGAAATGGTAGAGCAATTTATTGGAAAGGAAATGTATGAAAAGTCAGGAGCACGAAGCCACCGGATATATGAATGTGAGTAGATTGTTTTTTGCTTTGCTTATTTTCTCATCTATAAAACATATTTAGTAAATCCACCTCATCGATGTTGTTTGTGAATATACCACACATATTCACAGAGGCCCTAGAATGTGTGAGATAGACAATTCTTTTTATTTCCACCATTCATCCTTCCTCCCTTTCCCATTGGTCATGAAGCTTCATCTTTTATGTTTCCTTCTCTGGCTTCTTTTGTCTTATTTTATTTTATTTTTACTCTTAGGGAAAAATTACTCATTGCTGGAGAACAGAGCTAATTTCATCATATAATTCATGTCAATTAGTACCAATGTATCTGTGTTTAAACCAACCAATGAAATATTTCACATTTTATACTGCCACTGGCAGAATATAACCTAGAACTAAAGCAAAACAAAACATAACACCTAGTTCAGACCTAGTTACGAGGGAGGTGCAGATCCTTTCAGTTCAGGAGGTAGAATTTCAGTGGCTAGGCCTTGGCTGCTCTGAGTCACACAACCTGTCACACAACCTAGAAATAGTTTCTGCCACCCTCCTAGTTGGGTTTGAAAATGAATGACCTCCTCTTAACCCTTGTTTGTTGTTTTCTAGGATCCCAGAGGTACATACATCCTGCTGAAATAAAATGAACACTTTTTCCATCACCCAAGTTTTATTCCTCAATTATAACTCATCTTTCTTTGTTTCTTCTTTGTAAATATAGAAGTTGTCACCCTCCTCTTTTCCCTTTATGTCGTTGTTCTAGGCCATTTTATTTTTTCCTTGAATCTCCTGCTTTTTCTTTCTTCCCACAAGACATATTTAAACTCCTTTGGTACACTTTTGGACTTCTCACTTTCTCCTTCTTTCCTAAGGCAATGAATACCTTGGGGCTTAATTCTTTAAAATGGAAAGAAAACTCTCAAGATACTCTCATAATACTTTTTCTTACCACTTCCTTTGTACAGGAAATTTCTCTTCACAAAACTCTCAAACTCCCTAGCAAATTTAATTGTTTCTAGGTTGTAGAACCTTCATTAATCTGCCTCATTGCCATGACATGCAGATATTCCATAATATGCCCACATTCCTATTTATGCTTCACTAATAAAAGCTTTGCTCATGGCTACATTTACTCCCTCCTACTCTCCTTCCTGGACCTTCTAGGTGGCTCGTTCTTCACTTCTTTTTATTGTTGTCTCTCTTCACATGCTTGAAGCCAATTCCACTCTCTGTTATATATTCATGTGCCTAACTTAGGTGAGATGGGTGTAACTCTGAACATTACCTTATGCCAACAAACAAGTGAATCAATATATAGAAGAGCAAATCTATTTGTCAGTTTTATCCAGCTCATTTTGCAAAAGAAGAGAGGGATTTGTGTAATGCTTGTGCCTCACTGATGGAAAAATGCCCTAAAGGAGAAAGCAGACTGCTTTTTTGCTGTATCACATTTAATATGATGCTGTGGACAAAGTGGGTGTTATACAGAAAATACTATTGTTCATAGGCACTGTGAATTCTTTTGAATTATAACTTTTAAAATTCAGAGAGAATTTTTTCACTTCCATGTTAATGCATTCAGCCTATTATAAAATTATACTGCCCACAGGTTTATGAATAAGTTGTTTTCCCTGTCAAATTGCAGGTTATCAAAAGTATGTGTCAATTGCAAGTGTAAATCATTTCTACCTGTGACATCAATTTTGCTTATTTGCTAGCTTTCATAGCCCAGCAATAGGATACAAAATTATATCTATAATTAATACTAATCCTGGTTAAGGCCATGAAAAGCAGTCCCTGAAACTGAATTCTAGATCTCTCCCCTACTTACAAACACACAGCACTGCCTTTTTCCAATGTAGAACCTTCATATGTGTTATTTCATTTATGCTCAAAACATTTCTGAGGCATAGAAATATACTAAATGGTCCTCTTACTGAATAATTTAGAGCAAGGCAGTAGCCCTGATAAATCTCCTTTTAAGACTCTCCCTAGGACAGCCCACCTCCATTCTTAACTCGTTCCATGTGTTATCCCAAATTACAAAATTGCAATTACAATTTCATTAAAAAATTAAGGACAAACACTTAAATATTTCTCTTCAGTCATATATGTTCTCTGCTACATTAAGCTTCTGAAAGACAGAAATATTTTTTCTCATTACTGTGTCTCCCTTCTGACCAAAATATATGTGCAATAAAATATTGTGTAACTCAACCAAAAATGAGGGTATGATCCCACAGCAGTGTCTCAAATTAACCTATCTGATAAATCATGGGGCCCCAAAATCACTAAGCTAAAGGGAAAAGTCAAGCTGGTAACTGCTTAGGGCAAACCTACCTCCCATTCTATTCAAAGTCATTCCTCTTCTCAGTGTGATAAATGCATATCTGATTGCCTCCTTTGGAAAGGCTAATCAGAAATTCAAAAGAGAGCAACTATTTTTCTCTTATACACCTGTGATATGGAAGCCCCTTCCCTACTTTGAATTGTCCCACCTTTGCTTCCAGTTGCCCCATCTTTAAGCACCGAAACAACGTTCATCCTACATATACTGATTGATGTCTCATGTCTCCCTAAAATGTGCAAAACCAAGCTGTGCTCCAACCATCTTGGGCACATGTCATCAGGACTTCCTGAGGCTGTGCCACAAACATGCTTCCTTAACTCTGGCAAAATAAACTTCCTAAATTGAGACCTGTCTCAGATTTTGGGGATTCATTCTTTGTCTCTCTCTCTCTCTCATCTGTCTATAGTATTAGGAATATATATTGAGTTTTCCATTTAGTTTCTGAAAAATTTATTCTATTAATTTTTCCAATACGAAAACATTTTGTTTCTACTGGAAGAAGAATGAGGAAATACCTCAGTTATGACTATTTGAATTGCAAATAACAGAAAGAAACTGTTACCGGAAAAGGGTTCAGATCCAGACTCCAAGAAAGAATTCTTGGATCTAGTGCAATAAGTAATTCTTGGGCAAGTCTGTAGAATAAACTAAAAGCAAATTTATTAAGAAAGTAAAGGAATAAAGGATGGCTACTTTATGGGCAGGGCAGCCCCGAGGGCTGCTGGTTGCCCATTTTTATGGTTATTTCTTGATTATATGCTAAACAACGGGTGGACTATTCATGCCTCTCCTTTTAGACATATAGGGAAACTTCCTGACATTGCCATGACATTTGTAAACAGTCATGGTGCTGGTGGGAGCATAGCAGTAGGACTATCAGGGGTTACTCTCTTCGCCATCTGGCTTTTTTACTGCACACTGTTTTATCAGCAAGGTCTTTATGACCCGTATCTTGTGTCAACCTCCTATCTCATCCTGTGACTTAGAATGTCTAACCATTTGCAGAGGTAGCCCAGTAGGTCTCACCCTTATTTTACTCAACCCCTATTCAAGGTGGAGTTGCACTGGTTGAAACGTCTCTGGCTAAACTGAAGTGAGTTTAAGCAAAATAAGTAAATGGATTTGATGAAGCTTTTACCATTTCATGGACCTTTTATCTCTCCATGTCTGATTCATTCTTCTTTCCTTGCATGCTTGTTTTCTGTGACTCTTCATACACAGATGAAAATCCTTTGTTTCCTAAGTTTGGTTTCTTTATTTTCTTGATCAAACCAGATTAAATACAAATTTTCTTAGTCTTTATGCCAAATTTCAAATTGAACAATAATTGGTCTAACTGGGAGTAGACATCCTTAACTGGTTCAATCAACTGTAGGCATGGTGGTGGGGAAAGTGATGGAATAGAATCATGACTGTTGGGGTGTATAGTTCTTACAGAAAGACACTTACTGAAAACAGGTATTTCATTGTTTTCTAAATCATAAAGTCAGTTGATTACATAGTTAATATGAGGCAAAAAGATATGTAGTGAAATGTCACTTAGATGAAGGACCAGAAACAAAGATTCTTTGTATGTTTTTCTCACTGAAAAAAATCACATCTCCAGTCCTTCTAAGGAATATTCTTCTAAGACAGGCTGACAAATAAGGAAATGCATCTATTGGCAAGTCTGATTTTCTAATAATTTTCTTTAAATGCTTGAAGAAACATATGATTTTAAATTGTGCTTTATTAATGCACCAGGGTAAAATGTATAAACAATGTAATTCAAGTCTTCCTATGAATTTTTTGAATGTATTGCTTAAGAAGGTAATTCCTCAAAATTTGAATTATAAATAGTGTATATTAATTAAAAGACCACCAAAAAATTCACCATAAAAAAGTAAACATTAGTTCATTTGCTCTAGTTTTAAATTTCAAATAGTTTTGTTCTTCAAGACTAAGACACTTCCACTGATAAAAGAGTTTCTCACTTTTTTTTTTTTTTTTTTTTTTTTTTTTGAGATGGAGTCTCTCTCTGTTGCCCAGGGTAGAGTGCAGTGGCACAACCTCAGCTCACTGCAAACTCCGTACCCTGGGGTCAAACAATTCTCCTGCCTCAGCCTCCTGAGTAGCTGGGACTACAGGCACCTGCCACCACACCTGACTAATTTTTGTGTTTTTAGTAGTGACGGAGTTTCACCATATTGGCCAGGCTGGTCTCGAACTCCTGACCTCAAGTGATCTGCCCACCTTGGCCTCCAAAAATACTGGGATTATGGATGTGAGCCACCGAGCCTGGCCTTCTCACTCTTTACTTATGAAATAAATTTAAGTCAAAGAAATAAATTTTTTCCCATAACCTGAAGTTTATTATTGGCTTGATAGCCACGGTTGCTGTCAAGAAGAGAACATTAAAATGAAAAGTAACCCTTGCTATTAAAAAGAAAAGTAACCCCTCTGTAAGTGAAAATTTTCATTAGACAAGGCTTATGTATGGAAACAAATCTCTAAAAAGAAAAAGAAATGTAAATAAATTACACTAATTCATTAACATTATAAAGGTTCAATTGAAGACCTTTTAATAAAAGCTTACAGAATAGTCTTTCTCATTGTCAATCTAATAAGGTCTTCCACCATTGCTTTTCTTAATAAAACTGTTAAAATGTTAAAAATATATAAATATAAACATATTGATAAGACTAGGAAACATTTTCTAGTTAGTTACCAAGGCTTGGCTTTCTAATTTCTATAGAATGAGTCCAATCTTCTACAAATTGAGGAAGAGAAATTCCCATCTGACACCTATCTCTTGTCACAATTCCCAAGTGTTGCATACTCCGCCTATCCCAGGCATTATAATAGTTCCCTGGAAAACTCATACTTTATATTCTACACATTCAAAAGGGTAGAGGAAAGTCAGTGTGTTTCTAAATCACAAAGCCAGCTGTTACTGTGTTTGTGTATATGTGCTCACACACACATGAATGTTTGATGGTTGGGAGATGTACAGAAGAGCTGAGGAAAAGGGAAAAACAATGAAAAAATGCGCCTAATGCTGATCTAATAAAATGATATTCTTCAAGAGGTACAATTTCTCATTCCCTGCTGCCACAAGTGTTCTTCCATAGACACCACTTTGCTTATTGATTGTTTTTTCTTTTCCATACATAAGAGAAATTGATCTCACATCAGTCCATTTTCATTTGACTTATACCCCTAAGTTCCTTCGCACTCTTCTTTTTCCATTTGACCTTTATTTATTCATCAAGATCTATCTTCTCTTTGAAGGCACCCTTAATTTCTGCAAACAAAATAATTTTTTCCTGTTGTTTATTTTCCTCACCAGATCTTTGCACCAACTAAATTGTATAACTTATATTGTTTTAAATTATTTGCATAACAAGGAAATGGGAAATCCCTTACATTATAGAATATTTGCTTAATTCTATACCTTTAGCACAGTGTCAAAACATAGTTAATAGCACCGTATTAGTTGTTTATTACTGCATAACAGTATTGCCACACATCTAACAGTTTAAAGCAGTTTGCATTTATTATCTCACAGTTTCTGTGGATCAGGAGCCCAGGCATAGCTTAGTTGTGTCCTCTCCAAGGTTGCCATCGTAGTGAT
The DNA here is from genome assembly GCF_002776525.5 of Piliocolobus tephrosceles. Taxonomy (NCBI): domain Eukaryota; kingdom Metazoa; phylum Chordata; class Mammalia; order Primates; family Cercopithecidae; genus Piliocolobus; species Piliocolobus tephrosceles. Next base: position 95,260,939 of record NC_045438.1, on the reverse strand, counting down.
AGAAAGGATTGAGTTCTCATCTGAAAGTCTGAATGAGGAAATATCAGTTTCTAAGTTCATGTGGTTGTTGGCAGTATTTAGTTCCTCAAAGGCTGTTAGATTGAGGCCCTCAGTTTCTTTCTGCCTGTCACCTGGAGGCTACTCTCAGTTTCTTGCCATGTGGAACACCTCAACATTGCCACCTGCTTTATCCAAGCCAGCAAGGGAGGGAATCTCTTTGCAAGACAGTTACCATTTCTTATATAATGTAATTGTATAAGTGACATTTCATTACTTTTGCCACATCCCACTGGTTAGAAGCAAGTTACAGGTCCCACTCACGCTCAAAGGAAGGGGAATACACAAGAATATGAATACAAAAAGGTTAGTATAATTGAAGGTCCTTTTAGAGTCTGTTCATTGCAAGCACATAAGTTTTTCTTTTATTTATTTTATGATTTGATGGAGTGAGAAGGAATAGCACGGCTGGTATTGACAGGATGGACAGGAGCAGCTCCAGCAGTTGGAGTGCCAGCTTTACTGTCTTTCTGTCACACTGTTCCTTTGATTTTTCTTTCACATGACCATCCTTGTTGTTCTATGTATATGTTACTCTGTCTCACTCTCTTCCTCAGGTATAAGGCAAAATCTAAAAGACAATATTTACAAGTCAGTCTTGCAGAAAATTTTAAAGATTAAACATTAATTTACTAAATGCAGACTACAAAATCTTAGCTATAGTGTGTTTAAAGCTCTTTAAAAACTCAAATATTTATTATATGAAAATAATAGAATATAAATGTATTTATATTGGGTATTCCTGTAGTGTGGGGCTAGGGGTGATTTTTTGGTGATGTTGCTGCTATTTCTGCACAATTTCTATTATATGTATGTATAATTGTTAAAATGAGAAAGTAAAAGATGAAATTGATTTCAAAGTAAAAAGAGTTTTTCGTATTATACACCAGCTATTAGCATTAGTCTGATGAAAATAAGGTAAAATTAAATCAATATTTTTCCTGGTAACATCTTTTTTTGGATGTGATGATGCAGAACATTGACTAAAAATTACTAGAATTTCTAATGCCTTTATGTTGAATATGAGTTTGAACATAAGCCTATATTCATGGGGGCTATTATTCTAGGGTCATTTACACTGTAAGGATGCAAATGATCTTTCAAACCTCAAGGAAAAAGAAACAGAACACATAATTCAGGGACATTGTTAACTCTGAGCTGAATTTTGAAAAAAATAAAGTTGCTCCAAATATCTTCTTATCATAAAAGAGGAAAATCTAAGGAGAGATTCAGTTCTTGAAGGAAGCACTAAACATGGAAAGGAACAACTGGTACCAGCCACTGCAAAAACATGCCAAATGGTAAAGACCATCAATGTAGGAAGAAATTGCATCAACTAACAAGCAAAATAAACAGCTAACCTCATAACGATAGGATCAAATTGACACATAAAAATATTAACCTGAAATGTAAATAGTCTGAATCCTCCAATTAAAAGACACAGACTGGCAAATTGGATAAAGAGTCAAAACCCATCAGCGTGCTGTATTCAGGAGACCCATCTCACATGCAGAGACACACATAGGCTCAAAATAAAGGGATGAAGGAAGATCTACCAAGCAAATGGAAAACAAAAAAAAAGCAGGGGTTGCAATCCTAGTCTCTGATAAAACAGACTTTAAACCAACAAAGATCAAAAGAGACAAAGAAGGCCATTGCATAATGGTAAAGGGATCAATTCAACAAGAAGAGCTAACTATCCTAAATATATATGCACCCAATACAGGAGCACCCAGACTCATAAAGTAAGTCCTTAGAGACCTACAAAGAGACTTAGACTCCCATACAATAATAATGGAAGACTTCAACACCCCACTGTCAACATTAGACAGATCAACGAGACAGAAAGTTAAAAAGGATATCCAGGAATTGAACTCAGCTCTGCACCAAGCAGACCTAAAAGACATCTACAGAACTCTTCACCACCAATCAACAGAATATACATTCTTCTCAGCACCACACTGCATTTATTCCAAAATTGACCACATAGTTGGAAGTAAACCACTCCTCCGCAAGTGTAAAAGAACAGAAACTGTAACAAACTGCCTCTCAGAACACAGTGCAACCAAACTAGAACTCAGGATTAAGAAATGCACTCAAAAACGATCAGCTACATGGAAAGTGAACAACCTGCTCCTGAATGACTACTGCGTACATAATGAAATGAAGGCAGAAATAAAGATGTTCTTTGAAACCAATGAGAACAAAGACATAACATACCAGAATCTCTGGGACACATTTAAGGCACTGTGTGGAGGGAAATTTATAGCACTAAATCCCCACAAGAGAAAGCAGGAAAGATCTAAAAGTGACATCCTAACATCACAATTAAAAGAACTAGAGAAGCAAGAGCAAACACATTCAAAAGCTAGCAGAAGGCAAGAAATAACTAAGATCAGAGTAGAACTGAAGGAGACAGAGATACAAAAAACCCTTCAAAACATCAGTGAATCCAGGAGCCGGCTTTTTGAAAAGATCAACAAAATTGATAGACCACTAGCAAGACTAATAAAGAAGAAAAGAAAGAAGAATCAAATAGATGCAATAAAAAATGAAAAAGGAGATATCACCACTGATCCCACAAAAATACAAACTACCATCAGAGAATACTATAAACACCTCTATGCAAATAAACAAGAAAATCTAGAAGAAATCGATAAATTCCTGGACACATACACCCTCCCAAGAATAAACCAAAAAGAAGGTGAATCCCTGAATAGACCAATAGCAGGCTCTGAAATTGAGGCAATCATTAATAGCCTACCAACCAAAAAAAGTCCAGGACCAGACGAATTCACAGCTGAATTCTACCAAAGGTACAAGGAGGAGCTGGTACCATTCCTTCTGAAACTATTCCAATCAACAGAAAAAGAAGGAATCCTCCCTAACTCATTTTATGAGGCCAGCATCATCCTGACACCACAGCCTGGCAGAGACACAACAAAGAAGAGAATCTTAGACCAATATCCCCGATGAACATCGATGCAAAAATCCTCAATAAAATACTGGCAAAAATAAAATACTGGATTCACCAGCAGCACACCAAAAAGCTTATCCATCATGATCAAGTGGGCTTCATCCCTGGGATGCAGGGCTGGTTCAACAAACACAAATCAATAAACGTAACCCAGCATATAAACAGAACCAAAGAAAAAAACCACATGATTATCTCAATAGATGCAGAAAAAGCCTTTGACAAAATTCAACAGCCCTTCATGCTAAAAACTCTCAATAAATTAGGTATTGATGGGGCGTATCTCAAAATAATAAGAGCTATTTATGACAAACCCACATCCAATATCATAACAAATGGGCAAAAACTGGAAGCATTCCTTTTGAAAACTGGCAAAAGACAGGGATGCCCTCTCTCACCACTCCTATTCAACATAGTGTTGGATGTTCTGGTCAGGGTAATCAGGCAGGAGAAAGAAATAAAGGGTATTCAACTAGGAAAAGAAGAAGTCAAATTGTCCCTGTTTGCAGTTGACATGATTGTATATTTAGAAAATCCCATAGTCTCAATCCAAAATCTCCTTAAGCTGATAAGCAACTTCGACAAATTCTCGGGATACAAAATCAATGAGATAAAATCACAAGCATTCTTATACACCAATAACAGACAAACAGAGAGCCAAATCATGAGTGAACTCCCATTCACAACTGCTTCAAAGAGGATGAAATACCTAGGAATCCAACTTGCAAGGGATGTGAAGGAACTCTTCAAGGAGAACTACAAACCACTGCTCAATGAAATAAAAGAGGACACAAACAAATGGAAGAACATTCCATGCTCATGGATAGGAAGAATCAATATCGTGAAAATGGCCTTACTGCCCAAGGTAATTTATAGATTCAATGCCTTCCCCATTAAGCTACAAATGACTTTCTTCGCAGAATTGGAAAAAACTGCTTTAAAGTTCATATGGAACCAAAAAAAGAGCCTGAATTGCCAAGACGATCCTAAGCCAAAAGAACAAAGCTGGAGGCATCACACTGCCTGACTTCAAACTATACTACAAGACTACAGTAAGCAATAAAGCGTGGTACTGATACCAAAACAGAGATACACCAATGGAACTGAATAGAGCCCTCAGAAATAATGCCACACAGCTACAACCATTTGATCTTTGACAAACCTGACAGAAAAAAGAAATGGGGAAAGGATTCCGTATCTAATAAATGGTGCTGGGAAAGCTGGTTAACCATATGTAGAAAGCTGAAACTGTATCCCTTCCTTACACCTTATACAAAAATTAATTCAAGATGGATTAAAGACTTAAGTGTTAGACCTCAAACCATAAAAACCCTAGAAGAAAACCTAGGCAATACCATTCAGGAGGTAGGCATGGGCAAGGACTTTATGTCTAAAACACCAAAAGCAATAGCAACAGAAGCCAAAATTGACAAATGGGATCTAATTAAACTAACGAGCTTCTGCACAGCAAAAGAAACTACCATCAGAGTGAACAGGCAACCTACAGAATGGGAGAAAATTTTTGCAATCTAATCATCTGACAAAGGGCTAATATCCAAAATCTACAAATAACTCAAACAAACTTAAAAGAAAAAAGCAAACAACCCAATCAAAAGTGGGTGAAGGATATGAACAGACACTTCTCAAAAAAAGATGTTTATGCAGCCAACAGACACATGAAAAAATGCTCATCATCACTGACCATCAGAGAAATGCAAATCAAAACCACAATGAGATAGTATCTCACACCAGTTAGAATGGCCATCATTAAAAAGTCAGGAAACGACAGGTGCTGGAGAGGATATGGAGAAATAGGAACACTTTTACACTGTTGGTGAGACTGTAAACTAGTTCAACCATTGTGGAAGACAGTGTGGCAATTCCTCAAGGATCTAGAACTAGAAATACCATTTGACCCAGCCATCCCAGTACTGGGTATATACCCAAAGGATTATAAATCATGCTGCTATAAAGACACATGCACATGTATGTTTACTGTGGCACTATTCACAATAGCAAAGACTTGGCACCAACCCAGATGCCCACCAATGATAGACTGGATTAAGAAATTGTGACACATATACACCATGGAATACTATGCAGCCATAAAAAAAGGATGAGTTAGTGTCCTTTGTAGGGACATGGATGAAGCTGGAAACCATCACTCTCAGCAAACTATCACAAGGACAAAAAACCAAACACTGCATGTTCTCACTTATAGGTGGGAACTGAACAATGAGAACACTTGGACAAAGGAAGGGGAACATCACACACTGGAGCCTGTCATGGGGTGGGGGGAGTGGGGAGGGATAGCATTAGGAGATACACTTAATGTAAATGATGACTTACTGGATGCAGCACACCAACATGGCACATGTATACATATGTAACAACCCTGCAAATTGTGTACATGTACCCTAGAACTTAAAGTACAACTAAAAAAAAAAAAATAAAAATTCTCAACGTTTTGTACAAAAATAGCTTGAATGCTGCAATAATTATCTGAAGTAAAAGATTACATCTGGTGATAGAAATGTGGCACTGTGGATCACGCCTGTAATCCTAGGACTTTGGGAGGCGGAGGCGGGTGGATCTCGTAGTTAAGAGATCAAGACCATCCTGGCCAACATGGTGAGACCCTGTCTCTACTAAAAATGCAAAAAAAAAAAAAAAAATTAGCTGGGCATGGTGGCACGTGCCTGTGGTCCCAGCTACTCAGGAGGTTGAGGCAGCAGAATCTCTTGAACCTGAGAGGTGGAGGTTGCAGTGAGCTGAGATCGTACCACTGCACTCCAGCCTAGCGACAGGGCAAGACTGCATCTCAAAAAAATAAAAATAAAAATAAAAAATAAAAATCAATAAATCACAGGCACACTGTCAGTTATTCTGTGGAAGCCTTTGGCCCTAGAACCTATCTATAGAATTTGTTGTTGCTTTAAGCACCAAGAAATGAAGCTGTGGTTGTCATGATCCACTCCTGGAATGCTTGCAGGAAACCAATGCCTTGACAAAAGGTTACTGATGTGTTTTTGTAGTTCTTGGAAAAGATCAGAAGTGAAGAATAAAATAGTGAGGGTTTCCTAAAAATTATAGTGATATCCTGATATCAGAGCTTAACTGACCTCAAATATCCTGAAAGTTTTTAAAGCTTTGGTCTTTGATGGAAATCTTAATGTGAATTACCGATATGTATTCTGCACCATTTTAGTACTGAAGGTTTGCATATCACAGGTTTTATTTGGCATTTTTTATTATGTTTTGTGCACTATTTTTAGCACTGAGCCAACGAACATTTCTCTAATTCAGTACACTGAACTTAGGCCAGAACAGCTATACCATTTTTATGAACTAGAAAGAGGGCCTAGAAACTTGAGCTTGTCATGGGCTCAAGAAAGGTAAAAATAGGAAAACAATTATACTCACACTTTTTATTTGTATGAAACATATTTATATAAATATATTTAGTATGTGTATGTGCATGTGTGTATGTATATGTGTACTTATATATGTATGTGATTTAAAATGCTAAAGGAAAACTGCAACAGTTAAATTAATTGATATCCCACTAAACATCTGCAAAATGTTTATCAACATTTTGTCAACTACACTAATTGGTTAGTATTCATCAATATTTAACTATACTTGAAAAGAATTCTATTCACCAGAATGGAAACACAATGAGGGAAGAGATTTATGTCTGCTCTGTTCTTTATTCTGCCCCAAGTTTCCTGAATAACGCATGCACAGAGTAGAATCTCAATAAAATTTTTGAATGAACAACTGAATTTGTAGGAATAACTTTTCTTGTTGACATGTGGTCCCTGCTTAGCCACAGTGATTTCTGAGGACTCATAGGCAGTGGTACATTAACGGGGGGTACTTGGAGCCCAAGAATTTCCAGAGCAACACCTAAAAAATGGTCTCAAAATATTTCCAGCAAAAACAAAAAACAAGCAACAAACAGTAAATGAACATGATAATGCAGCCTCTTATATTAGTGTACCTAAAGCTCAAGTTTTCCTCTCCAGGGTCCCTATGTTGCTATGTTCATCCTAGCAAGCCATGCAGCACACTTATAGTAGTGTTCATTAGTACTGAAAGGAATATCTTTCCAGTCTTTGTCAAGATGCAAAGGAAACCAGTCTAGTATCTCTTGTAGCCCAGTGACAGATGATGCCTTATAGGCTTTATATATATATATATAATGTAGAATTACATGTAATCAAACTAATGCTTCTTGGGTGCCTGCAATGTGTTCAGCATTATATAAGCACTACCTATTTCACACATACAGTAAAGCATGTCTCCTGTCTTCACAGTCCCTACATTCTATTGGGAAAGATAAGAAAAGTATGTTCAAATTTATTTCTCCTGCAATTGCTTTGTCTTCTTTTGAAATACTACATAGAAAATCCTTTAAAAGATGTCCTGATAAATGTGTAACTAATTATCATTACCTCATGCTGTATTTGAAGATATAAAATTTAAAATATTGTAATTTCTGTCCATACTTTGGTGATTGTGTGAGCTTCTGTTGTAGCTGATTGAGCCTGGATTTGTGAGCAATTTACCTTCAGTGGGCATAGAAGAACCACAAAATAAACAGACAAAATTTCCTTCCTACCCTTTTCAGATCCCTATTAGACAGAGAGTGGAAATACAAATGACCACTGAGGCTGGGCACAGTGGCTCACACCTGTAATCCCAGCACTTTGGGAGGCTGAAGCAGGTGGATCACAAGGTCAAGAGATCAAGACCATCCTGGCCAATATGGTGAAACCCTGTCTGTACTAAAAATACAAAAATTAGCCAGATATGGTGGTGTGCACCTGTAGGCTCAACTACTTTGGAGGTTGAGTCAGGAGAATCGCCTGAACCCAGGAAGAGGAGGTTGCAGTGAGCCGAGCTTGCGCCACTGCACTCCAGCCTGGTAACAGAGCAAGACTCCGTCTAAATAAATAAATAAGTAGATAAATAAATAAATAAAATAAAAATAAAAAAGCCCACTGGCCAAAAAAATTAATGGAACCCTTGGGGAAGGCAATGGAAAATTTTCAATGTGTCTTTAGGTAGTAGCCAATGAAAACTATCTGGCTTCACAGTGGTTCTGTGTACTATTCCCCACAGAACTAAGGGAGCACAATTTATAAGTACAAGAAGATATGGATTTAGAAAAATAAAGGAAAGAACACATCTCTAGCTAATATCATGGTAGACAAACTCCAAAAAATCTACTGTTTTGTGGGGGCGGGGTTGTGTGAATATGACACTTTCCTTCTGGTCACTATGGGTATCCTGACTCCTTGTTGCTTTACACAGGTTCAATTCTGAAATGTGTATTATATGCCTGGCTCTCAAAGCATTCTAGTGTTTACAAATTGGAAGACCTAAATAATATGAAAATTTGCTTGTAATCCTTGCTGATTGGTGTCTATGGCTGGTTGAAAGAGCTCAGAGGGTTGGTATCCTCTGTATAAGATGAACTGTACTGTGTTGCCTAGAGCATCAAAATCCCTCCGTGATCTCAGGAATTGTACTGCCAAAAGTAACTACCACTTACTATATTGCTAGGCCTATCATCCAGCCCAATCTCAGTCCCAAGTAATTTTTTGTCACTTGTGAATTTAGAACCCAAACTGGGAGCAGTCACAGTGAGTGGAGTAGGTTTTCAGAAAAAGTGGATGGAGAATACTACACAGCAATTAGCGCCATGTTTCTCAACCTGGTTATACTTAGAATACTTAAGAATCACCTGACAAGTTTTCTTTTTAAACTTCAATTACTTGGTCTACCTCCTCAAAGATACTAATTTCATTTGTCTGACGACAAGTCAGACATTTGTATTTAACAAAACAAGCAATCAAAGAAACAAACAACTTTAGTGATTCTAATGGGAAACCAGAATTGATAATCATTAGGTTTTAAAATAATGACACTTTCCCAACAAAATAGGACTTGAAGCCAGGACATTTCCATAAAAGAAGCTTCCAGTGTGCTTCATTTTAGGATACATTTTTCTTACTTGAACAAATGAGAAAGGGACAAATATGTGGTTTTAACCTTCCTCCTATGTTGTAATTGACTTTTTCACCCCAGTCATGCATATTGAAACATATCTGCAAGTTTGTGTTTAACGTTTGAGGCCCACAGCATGTTCTGCATTCACAGAGCACAGGCACCCACATAGAGGGTGTGGCTACTGCAAAAAGAACTGTGTTCAGAAGTTCTAGAGAGTCACAGAGTAAAGGAAGTCCCAGGGAAGCTAGAATTGTCACATGTTCATGAACATAATCCTGGAGAGAAAGGACTTGGTAGAAAATTTTGGAGTAATGTTAGTTTAACTTCTTTGTTCTCAATAGATAGAGAAATATAACCCTTCTTGGTGGAACAAACGTGTGATACTTACCAGAGCCATAATATTTTGGAAGAAAAAATTGTTCCAAAATTAATACTATATAGGAAAAGAATCCTGGTTCTGTTATCAAATTTCCTAATGCCTAATTAATATTTCCCACCAGACATCTTACTAGAAACTCCAATTCCATTTGTTCAATTATGAATGAACTTTCTTTTCCCATATCTCCTCTTTCAACTTTCAACAACTGGAGATCCAATTTCTCATCTGTGAAATAAGAGGTTTGAACTAAATAGCTCTCAAAAGGCCCTTCCAGCTCTGAAGCTATAAGGTGCTGGGTAATTTTCAGTTTATTACTAACAGCTTTACAATTATCTAGAACTTAATTATTTCAAATCATTTAAAATCATTATTTTTACTGTTAATTGTATATTGTCCCTCTCTTTTTTTTCAATCTAATCAAACAAAGGAAATTCAGCGTAGTCGCAAATTACCACAGACCAGAGAATGAGGAGTGGTAAGGCAAGCTCAGAGAGTGGGTTACCACTTCAGGCCATGCTCAGACCTCCAGACATTGCTGTCCTGCCTAATTCCACTGAGAATGGCAACAGCAGTCCATAGAACTTCCTTTCTAAGCGTTCCATTCTACATTATACTTCCTACTGTATTTCTAAGAGCACCAGCTAAAGCGGTTTATCTGTTGAAGACTGTTTGCAGAGCTCTTAGTTTAGGAGAAAGTAATAGTCTCACAGAAGTACAGCTCCACGTAGTGTATCTCAGTGCACAGCAGACTGGCCTACTAAGGGCAATCTAAATACCGGGGGAAGGAAGAAATGGCCCAGCCCATGCTCAGCTCATGGGAAGCTTTCCCCAAAACCCCCATCTCCTACTTTCTCTGTGATCACAGAGGACCCAAGGGCTTTATTTGTATACTTGAACTTGAAATAAACCTTGAATACAGGTCTAATGGGAATGCTGGGAGGAATTTTAGTGTTCTAATATATTTACTATCCAAACATCTCCTGGAATAGATATTGAAGTAAGAATCCATAGCTTTTCTCCTATTCAACGTAGTATTGGAAGTTCTGGCCAGGGCAATCAGACAAGGGAAAGAAACAAATAAAGGGTATTCAATTAGGAAAAGAGGAAGTCAACTTGTCCCTGTTTGCAGTTGACATGATTGTATATTTAGAAAATCCCATCATCTCAGCCCAAAATCTCCTTAAGCTGATAAGCAGCTTCAGCAAAGTCTCGGGATACAAAATCAATGAGAAAAAATCACAAGCATTCTAATACACCAATAACAGACAAACAGAGAGCCAAATCATGAGTGAACTCCTATTCACAATTGCTTCAAAAAGAATAAAATACCTAGGAATCCAACTTGCAAGGGATGTGAAGGACTTCTTCAAGGAAGACTACAAACCACTGCTCAATGAAATAAAAGAGGACACAAACAGATGGAAGAACATTCCATGCTCATGGATAGGAAGAATCAATATCGTGAAAATGGCCACACTGCCCAAGGTAATTTATAGATTCAATGCCTTCCTCATTAAGCTACCAATGACTTTCTTCACAGAATTGGAAAAAACTACTTTAAAGTTCATATGGAACAAAAAAAGAGCCCTCATTGCCAAGACAATCCTAAGTCAAAAGAACAAAGCTGGAGGCATCACGCTACCTGACTTCAAACTATACTACAAGGCTGCAGTAACCAAAACAGCATGGTGCTGGTACCAAAACAGAGATACTGACCAATGGAACAGAACAGAGTCCTCAGAAATAATACCACACAGCTACAATCATCTGATCTTTGACAAACCTGATAAAAACAAGAAATGGGGAAAGGCCTTTATTAAAAAGTCAAAAGAACAAATGATGCTGGCAGAGAAAAAGGAAGGCTTATAAACTGTTGGTGAGAATGTAAATTAGTTCAGCCACTGTGGAAACCAGTTTGAAGATTCCTCAAAAACCTTAAAACGGAATTACAATTTGCCCCAGCAATCCTGTTACTAGATATATATGAAAAAAAATCATTCTACCAAAAAGGCCCATGCACTTGTATGTTTATCATAACACTTTTCACAATAGCAAAGACATTAAATCCACCTAGCTGTCCATCACTGGTGGATTGGATAAAGAAAATGTGTCATGTATAAAACATGGAATACTATGCAGCCATAAAAAGACATAAAAAAAATCATGTCCTTTACAGCAACATGAATACAGCTATATTCATGGCCATTAGTCTAAGTGAACAAATACAGGAACAGAAAACCAAATGCCACAAATTCTCACTTATAAATGGAAGCCAAACATTAGGTATTCACAGAATTAAAGATGGTAATAATAGATACTGGAGACTACCAGAGGGGAAAGGGGGGGGGGGGGGGGGGGGCAAGTGTTGAAAAACTAACTGTTGGGTACTATGTTCACTTCCTGGGTGATGGATTCAATCATACCCAAAACCTAAGCATCACACAATATATTCATGTAGCAGATGTGCACATGGACCCCTTGATTCCTAAACAAAAGTTGAAATTATAAAAAAGTAAACAAAATCAAACTATTTTAAATAAAAATTATATTAAAAACTGATAAACAGGCCAGGCGCAGTGGCTCATGCCTGTAATCTCAGCACTTCAGGAGGATGAGGTGGGCAGGTCGCGTGAGGTCAAGAGTTTGAGACCAGCCTGACCAACATGGTAAAACCCCATCTCTACTAAAAATACAAAAATCAGCTGGGTTTGGTGGCAGATGCCTGGAATCCCAGCTACTCGGGAGGCTGAGGCAGGAGAATCGCTTGAACCTGGGAGGCGGAGGTTGCAGTGAGCCGAGATCACACCTTTGCACTCCAGCCTCGGTAACAAGAGGGAGACTTCGTCTCAAAACAAACAAGTGAACAAACAAACAAAAACGATAAACAAACTCATATTAGAGATATGCTTCTCAAGATTAAAACCACTTACTAGTTGTATGTTGCAGTAATTTTAAATTTGTGTACATCAGTTTCCTAGTCTGTAAAATGCAGATGATAATACTTAACTAATAAGCTTGTTGAGAATATAACGCAACTTAAAACAGAGAGTTTTATAGCAATGTCTGATGCTTAAAAAGCGCTACATTGTTAGTTATAGTTTTGTTCTATTGTACCTGTTACTACCCTGTGCCCTTCTGCTTTGCCATTCTGTTGTTGAGGACATATCTTCTCTAGCAACATTTTCTCTATTGCAAGCTAGATCATTTCGTCTAGCACACACACAAAACCCTCCCCCATGCCAGGGAACATTTGGCAATGTCCGGAAACGTATTTGATTGTCACACTAGGGTGGAAAATATGAAGTAGCTGGAAGCTGGGGATGCTGCTAAACGTCCAATGATGCGAAGGATAGCCCATCACAACAAGTAATAGTTATCTCACCCAAAATGTCAATAGTGGTGAGGTTGAAAAGCTCTGAGTAGCATCTTGCTTCCCAGACTTATCTTTAATATAAACAAAGAAATATGAAACACTCTCATTTGTATGCTTCCTGGATAGACTGAGACTTATACAGCAGGTCATATGTTTTTTATAGATTATGAAAATTAAGAACTTCTAAATACTCTAAGATGTGTGGCAAAAGCTTTAAAAGCAATAACAAAAATCAACATATCTTCAGTAAAACCATATTAAGGCTGAATTAATTGGAGGTTTTTGTTGTTGTTGTTGTTGTTTTGAGGCGGGGTCTCGCTCTGTAGCCCAGGCTGGAGTGCAGTGGCGTGATCTCGGCTCACTACAAGCTCCGACTCTCGGGTTCACGCCATTTTCCTGCCTCAGCCTCCCGAGTAGCTGGGACCACAGGGGCCCACCACCACACCCAGCTTATTATTATTATTATTATTATTATTATTATTATTATTATTGTATTTTTAGTACAGAGTTTCACCGTGTTAGCTAGGATGGTCTCGATCTCCTGACCTCGTGATCTGTCCACCTTGGCCTCCCAAAGTGCTGGGATTACAGGCGTGAGCCACCGCGCCCGGCCAGAGAGGTTTTTTTAAGTTTTCACATTTTTCTGAACCAGAAATTGTTGATCTGGATTAAGACTTTCTCCACATAAAAACACCAGAATCGTTATAAAATTCATTTCAAATAGTTCAAGATATTAAAACCACTTTATGAAGAATCTAGGGATGACTGTAATTCTATTAATTTATGAGCAATTTACTTAAACTTTAAATAAGAAATCTCCTGCTTTTGGAAAGTATAGATAAAGAAAAAGTTCTTATTTTACTTATGACATTCCGGGATATACTATACAACTCTTTGAAAGGGCATTTACAAAATATTTATTTGTAACGAGAGTAAAAATTCTACACAGTCTGATTTAACCTACATCAACTGACTAAATAGGGGTCCACAGATAACGGAAGGTTTTAGAAAATTATCTGCTAAACTCCTTGATATGTTAAAAAAAATACTAACATTAGCTGTTTATAGAAAAACACTAATATATGAATTGTTTGTTTAGTATTTTATCTACATATAAATGCATAATATATTTGCTTGTTTCAAATTAAATATTTATGCAGAGTTAGATACTTTGGCAAGATTCTTCACTCTACATTTCTGGTTGAAAAGAATTGCGGCATCCCATGGTCATAAATCTCAAAATGTATACATAACTAAAGATATAATGCACATTGATATATGTATTTTATTTTTAAAGAAGAAAGCATGCTATATTTAAATTTTTCATCAGTATTTTAATGACAACCTTCAAAGACTGATAATTTATGCCAATAAGTTAGGGCGATATATCTCAATTATATCTTCTTGTCAAAGGTATTCTGTGGAGACTTGTGGGGAAAGAAACCTAAGATACATGAAGAGTTTTAAAGATTTTAAAAATCAATTTCTGATTGCCTTATGAGACTATAAATTCCTCGCCAGACAGAAAATGCTGTATCTCTCTAGTTGTGTGCATTCTCCACGAAAACATGGGTATTGAAAGCAGAGCCTGTTATTTTGCACAACACTGAATTCTCAGAAATGAATTCAGTCTTGCAATAAATAATTTTGAGTAATTAAATGACAATGGGCCTTTAGGTTCTGGCCATGAACGACTTACCCTCCACAAAAGTAAAGGAATATCTTTACTTTCCTACTGGGGAAGCCCATATATATATATATCATATATATATTAAATTATATATATTATATATATTTGATATATATATATCAAAATAAAAAAATATAAAATGTTAAAAAGAACTTTTTGCAGGCACTAGACAGCAACTAATACTGGGCTATGATTTCCAAGAGACAGATGGCACACTAAGTGAGCCCATATTTACACCGTATTTACTCCTTGAGGGCACGTTCTGAATTATACTGCAAATGGAGAGCCGCAGAGTGGGAAGAGACAGATTGGCTTCAATACTGCTAAGGCAGCAAAGATGAAGGAAGAGTCAGATTACTGGAAAGAAGGTATCTACAGAATAGAAGTCCTAGATATCTGTGAAACATTTCCATCCGATTTTGGCCACCTTCTAAACTATAAAGGCAAGGACTGTGATTATTGCAAGAGAGAGAGAGAAAGACAGAGAGAGAGAGAGAAAGAACAAGGACAAGCAATTGACAGGAAGCTAAAGATATTTCAAAAGTTGCTGAGTGTTGGAGAAATGTTGACTTTGATATTCAGGCCCAGTCAGAGTGAAGAAGCCTTAATGCATATCCTGGCTGTTGAATGAAGATTCCAGAAAAATATATATCCTAGTTGTAAAGCCTGGGAAGAACTATACCCTTGAAAAAAGAGAAAAATTAAAATAGAACTATCCCAATCAAGCCTAAAACCATGCCTCAGCAAGATTAGTAAAATCAGCAGGGAATTTAGCTACAAGACAGAACTAAATCCACTACTCTTTGGGGGGAAATAACATAGTCCAGAGCGTCCATATTATGTCATCTTCAATATGTTTCATTAATCAAAATTTACTAGATACACCGAGAAGAATTTGACTGATAATGAAGAGTGAAGGCAGCTAATAGAAGTAAACCCAGAGATGATACTGACCCTGATCGGCAATAAGAACTTAACTACATCTAACATGTGAAAGGAAACAGAAATAAATGTGGGTAAATTGGATGAATCAATAGAGTATTTCAACTGAAAACAGAATCTAGAAAAATAATCCAATGACCATTCTAGAGCTATAAAAATAAATATATGGAATAAAGAAATGCTTAGTAAATTAGTGGGCAGAAAATTATCCAGAAGGAAACTGAAAGACAAAAAAGAATGAAAAAACAACTTAACTGGAGAGGTTGTAACAGAGATAGATATATTAAAAGATGTCCCATGTATGCAGTTTGTATCACAAAAGGCAGAGATAAAACAATGGAAGTTAAACTATAGTAAGATTTTGTATTGTGGAAGATGGTAAATGTCCTAACATAAAGAAAATTGTTTTAAGCTAAGCTTGCATTTTGTAATTTCTAGAATAATGAATAAATTAATAATACTAAAAGCATCACAAAAATGAAATTAAAAAGCAAACGAGACAAAATGGAAAAAGTTAAAAATATGTATATTGGAATAATACAAAAGAAATCAAGAAAGAACAAGTAAAGGAACACGCAAAAAAGACAAAAACATATCAGGATGATAGACTTACAGGCAATAATGTCAGTAATGTGTTAAATGTAGATAGAGTAAAAATAATATTTTAGTTTGGATTGAAAGATACAATTCAAATAGTTCTGAAAGACATAAGGATTAAGAAAATAATGAAAATAAAAGAAAATAAAGGAAAATAAAGGAAATAGGAGAAATAAAATGATAAAAATAAGAGCAGAACTAATGCAATTTAAAGCATGCATTCATTAAACAAAATAAACAGACGCAAAAAATTCTTTTTTGTAATGATTACTAAAACCACTAAATAGCTATTAAAAATTATGAAAAAAAGGAATCAGAAATTACTATTCACTAATACCAGAAATAAAAAGTTTCATTTCATAAGAAATTCTATAAACATAAAAAGGATAATAATACAATATTATTTGTCAATAAACAAAAAAGAAAATAAGAAAATATGAATCGTTTTATGACACTAAAATCATCAGTTTGAACAAAACACACAAATTCCATAAAAATATAATTTATCAAAATAAACATGAGATGCATAATTATTAAATGTAATTATCAATATATAAATATACTTAGTACTGTTATTAAAATACTACACATTAAGTATTTTTATTAAGTGCATTTAATAAGAGAGTTATGTAGTCATTAAACTAATTGACATGTATCTAATAAATTTTAAACATTGATTAGACTAAAAACTTCTTACGAAGAAAACTCCAGGCCTCTGGAGCTCTTCTCTGATGAATTCTATCATACTCTGAAGAAAGAAAAATAATACATATGTTACATATTTTTAATTTTGAAAGTACAGAATAATTAAACACTTACCAATTTATTATATGAGGCCAGGGACATTATATCAAAAGGAAACTACATACCGATACCATTCTTGACAAGACAAGCAAAATCATTGTCAAAAATTAAAAATGTAAATCCAGAAATATATTTTAAATGCAATAATGGTTGATTCATCATTAACTAATTCACATAATGCATCACATAAGCATAATAAAAATGTGTGAGTGTGTTTATAGTAGATATAGAGAAAACATTTGTTAGACTTCATCAATCATTCATAATTTTAAAAAATCTTAGTGAATTTGCAATAAATGACGGTTTTCTCCATCCAATAAAGGGCATTTACTAACAAAATACATTCATCGTATTTAATGGTGAAATATTGAGATGAGCAATAATACAAGCTTGTCTGCTCTTACTACTTCTATTCGGCATTATATTGAAAATCTTCGTGCTCTAAGGCAAGAAAAAGTCACAAAAATTAGAAAGAAAAAATTAAAGCTATTTATTTGTGGATATTATGGATATAAACATAGTAATTGTTAAGGTATCTGCATAGACGTGAACAGGAATGAGGAGCTTTGGGTACTGACGTTAAAGTGATTTAGTTTTCACTATCCAAAAATAAGATATATTAAAACAGTTCAGAATAGACCTATGAAAATTTTAAAATATAAGGCCTGAGATTCTTGTACTCTTTCCTCAGCACCCAAAAGAAGCAGCTCAATTTTCCTATAACACCTTCTGTCAATAAATGTTTTCCTCATTGAAAAGGCAATGTGTAAAAATTCATGTTATAATTTTCTACAATTTATATTATCCATGGTTTGTAGGGTCCATTTTCTTGACAAGTTTGTTTTGCCACATGTGCTGAGTAAGTTAAAAGAAACAGTTCTTAGAAGAAAGTTAACAAAAATCTATCTTGTTAGTAATAATAGAACACTAAACTCTTACACCTAAGAGTTGTTAAATCATCATACCTGTATTTGCTTAAATGTTCAAATGACTCAACTAAAATAATATTTTCTTTCTTTTCTTCTTTCTGACTAAAATGGAGATAAGGTGTGTTCACCTTGTCAAGAATTCTCAATGATTCATATTATTCAGATAATTTTTTCTGCTTTTTACTGAAATGACTTTGTATTGTCTTCAAGTTTCAGAATGCTTTTCATAAGAATTGATATATTAATCCTCATGATCTGAAGGAGTTTAAAAAATTAATTGCACCTATATTTGAAGAGTTGAACTTAATTATCTAACACTGTAAGCTTTTCTACATTACATTTCCCTGTTTTATCATGTTCTTCTTCAACAAGATAACTTTTATAATCCAAATTTTTTCCATGTTGCCTCCCTTCCAATACAAACCTTTCAGCTAGACCAGTAAAATTAACATCACGTTGATCAATGCATGGATTACTAAAACTCTCTAAGATGCTTTTTCATAGCAGTGCTCTTCCCTGCTTACTCGGTGTTGCTTAGATGACTGTTAAACCTCTCTTCTTTTATTATTAGTATTATCACTATTTCATAAATGGCTTTCTAAACTATATAGACTCAACAAGACATCATTGCAACATACAAGGTGATCCTGGAGTTGGACTACTTGCATTTGAATTCTATAATAGTTGCATGATCCAGGACAAGTTGCTTAGTCTCCAAATGCCTTTGTTTCCTAACTTGCAAAATGAGGATACTAACAATATCCTATTCATAGAAACATTTTAAATGCTTGTAAATGAGAAAGCATAGGCAGAGCACTTAGAAAACAGAATATTCTAGGTATAAAAGAAATGTTGATTATTAGCGCTATGCTATTGCTGCAGCTAATGCTATGAAAACTTTTCAGACTGTGAACCTCTCAAGAGGAGAAATTGTTTCTTACTCATCTTTGTATTCCCAGCTAAAAAAAAGAATGCCTAGCATAAAGTGGATGCTGATAAATAATTGTTGACTTAGTAAATGAATGTATGAATAAATGGGATTACAGAGTCTATTCTCTACTAGCACTTTTGTGTAAATACCTTTTTTGAATCATTTGACAATAAGGTGTCTTTATCTTCACCATCATCATGAACATTATTTCCATTTTGCTTGTTTAAAGACAATAACCCATTCCTTTTTAGATTCCCATATACTAACTTTTAAATGGTTTATAATATGTAAAATAAAGTGGGATATCAGAAAAAGGTGAAGATATGTTAGAAATATACATTTTAAACTCCCCTCTCTTCTAAACCTGCCATAAAAGTACTCACAAAAATAAAATAAATATGATGGATGAATGGATCGGAGAAATCTTAGTGCATTACAGGCCTTGCAACTTTCCAGAGAAAATTGTCTGGGATGCCTGAGTGAGCCCAGGGCTTCTAAGTTAGCAGTAACATCTAGGGAAATATCCATGGAATACTCGGCTGTTGCAGGTGTCAGAGCATTGCTTTGAAAGTTTGAAGAGCTGTCTGTCATATACACACTCTGCTAGTGGATTCTGAGTTGACAATGGAACTTTAATTGCTTCATTATGTCTTGCAGGATCACACCATCTTCCCTTGTACGTGAAGAAACCTAGAAGCAGAGAAGCCATCCACTCTCCCCATGTCAGTCAGCCAGTGATCCATGGCAAAGGTAAGTTCATGTTCTGCAACTGGTTTATCACTTTCTGTCAGTGAACAATTTCCCTACTTTGGAAACAATATCCATGAAGACAAAAGTAAATATGCTTATTTACAAGGACTTGTGAATGCAAGGGAGGGGAAAAAGGCTAAATGTTAAAATTGCTAGCTCCTACAGAGACAGTAGGAAACATTTAGGAGTGATATTAAGTACTCTCAAGGATAAAAACTTAAGACACAAAACAATGTAAAGAAATAAGATCATAATTTCTAAATGTAATAATTCAATAGATAAATTGGAAGAAAAATCTGATACACATTTTCTAAAATTAAGCAGTAGGTTTCACAAACTTAAAAAAAATTCCCATAATGTTTAACAAAAAAAAAAAAAATAATACAAATAATGAGAAAATATACTAATGCCTTCAAGGTCAGATTCAAAAGCACTAATATGCAAGTAATGTTTTTCCAGGAAGAAAAATAATAAAAGATAGATATAATAATTAATGAAATTATGTAAAGAACCTACCTTAACAGGAATGTTGGCTCTCCTAATGAAAATAATTTAAAAATTTTATTCAGGGTTAATAACAAAAACATAAAAGACACACATTTAGCCCTGACCTGGACAGATATTGATAAAATTCTATGTTCTAAAAGTAAAAAATGGTATCAGCTTCCATACAGAAATATACATTTTTAAATTAGGAAAAAAATATACTAGTGTTAGACTTCTTGGGTACAAAATTAGAAACCAGAATATAGGAAAAAATCTTTATAGAAAATGAGAAAGGGAAAAATAATATTTACAGAGAGAGAGAGAGAGAAAGAGAAAGTGAGAGAAGGGGAATTTTAAATATCTAATAAGACCCTACTGAATGGAAAATAGAATAATACCTGTTTTATTTTTATTTATTATTATAATAAAATGGAAATCAAACATTTTAATATATGATAAAAACATGGTTTTAGTCTAATAATAATAGGAAAATAATATTCAAAATTTAAAAACAAATGAAGCATTTATATGAACATATTTCATGAAAAGTAGGCAATAACAAAAGTGTTCAAGTCAGAAAAACAACAGAAAGTCAGAGGAAAATTTTGGCATCTGTTATTTTCCTCCAGGGCATGTGTGTAGTTGGTCACTAACTGCACCTATACAGCAGGTGTAAAATAAGGCTGTTCGAAGATATATGAGTATCTTAGTTACAAAATATACAATTAGAACAAAATGAAGATCATAATTTAAAAATTATAAAATATAATGAATACATGATTTCCAAGATGACAATATCATGTAAAGTGGACTTCAAGGATAAAACCTCTGACAAAGTGATTGTCTACTGAAGAACATAAAATAACATAGTAGAGAAGCACATGAAGGAAAGAACTACTATAAAAGTAATGAGAAATTTATGTGATCGAAATACTCATCTTTGAGAATTTATCAGGCTGGATATGGTGTCTCATGTCTGTAATCCTAGCCCTGCAGGAGGCCAAGGTGGGTGGATCACTTGATGTCAGGAGATCAAGACCAGCCTGGTCAACATAGTGAAACCCCATCTCTACCAAAAATACAAAAATTAGTCAGGCGTGGTGGTGTAGGCCTGTAATACCAGCTACTTGAGAGGCTGAGGCACGAGAATCGCTTAAACCCAGGGTGGAGGTTGCAGTGAGCCAAGATAACCCCACTGCAATCCAGCCTGGGTGACAGAGTGAGACTCCATCTAATTTTTTAAAAAGGAAGAATTTATTAGATCAAGTAAACAAGAATAATCATAGATTTTAAAGATTTTCAATAGTTAATGAAATCTAATATGTAAATATATTTATGTATATGCATGTATATATTTGTGCATCATATATACTACATATATATAATACCTATGCTGTACATACATATGTAACATATACAAATATGTAATATACACACACATGCCCAAGTGTTCATTATAGTCTTATGATATGGAATATCTTGGAAAATATGTCTTACACTTGTCAATATTTTAAAAAGTAATGGATATTTTAGGTCACAATCTAATTGCCCTAAAATAAAACTAGGTCAGCACTGAAATGACGGCCAAATAAGTTGAGGTTTCTGGAAACAAAGAAACGAAATTGCTATACCAATAGAATTGTTGTCAAATTTCATGGAAACCCCTTCCCAGGCCAACCCCAACTCAATTTCAAGTGCTAATATTCAAAACCACTAAGGATTTCCAGCAAATTATTTTAGGGTTCTTTTATCCCTATGATTTTAGCAGATATTTGAAGTCAAATCAACCCAAAACCTGGTATGATTTTCTACCAATCAGTAAAGGAGCAAAGCCCCAGGGGACTCAATTAAATTCAATCTCAGGATAGAATATGGTGAACATATCTGTGATGAAAAAACATTATCATCAGCTGAGGATGAACATTTAAAGAATAATAAAGAACAACTTTATGGGAAGTGTCCAATATATAAAATAGAATATTTCACAATGCACTTTTTATTTACAGTCATAGGCAATAATTCAGGCCAGCATACCTCTACCTTCCAAAGGAATTATACAAGATTTCCCTTTCTGGAATGCACGATGTAGCAAGGTTTCATGTAAGTAAAATTAGAAACCAAAACAGAACTTGCAAGAATAATAGCAATACAGTTGTTGAGCTCTTTTAGAAACAGAGCAGATGGTCTCCAAAGTAAATAAACTAATAATTCTTGTATGAGCATAAATCTCTGATATTAGTAATAAGTCAGAGTAATGAGATGGTGAAAAAGGAGAATGAAAATCAGAGCCACAGAAACATGATGAAAAAAGATTATCAAGTTTGTGAACAGGACCACAATTCTACTTTCTCTTAACTATAAAAGGCTTCAGCCCTCAAGTAATCCATACTAGGAAATGATTGACTGGTAGTAAAATACTACTGCTAAAGTTATCCCAGGACATTTTTCCTAATTTTATTGTTATATATCTGAACACTCTTCTTTGAATTGTTTTCATTTATTTAAAACTTTTTTTTTGCATTTTACTGATATTTTGTGTCATAAAAATAAAAATAAATAGGAAGCCACACATAAAAGCATCACCCATAACAAAGCCCACATCAAGATAACATTTTGATTCTATCTCTCTATCTCTCTCTCTATCTCTCTATCTATCTATCTATCTATCCATTATCTATCTATCTTTTAGCTTAATGCGTATTACAAATTTTCTACATTATTAGTCACTTCTATATAGAAGGACATATAGCAACATATTGTAATGACAACATATAATTTAACTATATTTATTCAAAAACAAATACTTAGTGAATCCTTGCAATGTATCAGGTAGTAAATTAAGTCATATGAGAATTACCAGGTAGCAAATGGTGTCCAACAGCAGAGAATACAATAAAATAATAAATCAGATCAAGGATAAAAGGGGCGGGATTAGTGTAACTTTTCTATATAAGGAATAAGAGACCTCACTAAGATTTCACTTGAGTTGCTATCTGAAGGGAGTGAGAAAGTGAGCCAAGTGAATACATGAGGCAAACATTTCAGACAGAGAAAAGAGCAAGGCAGGGATGGTGAGGCATGGATGTTTTTGCCATTTGAGAAAAAGTAAGGAATTCAAAGTGGTTTGGGGGAATGGTTGGTAGAAGAGATCAGAGAGTGTGACAGGAAAAGCATATTTCAGATGTAGGGTCATGGTGAGGACTTTGAATATGAATTCTGGATGAGACATTATGTCACCGGAAGATTTTAAGCAAAGAAGAGACATGATCTAACATATTTTGAAAGTGTCACGGTAGCTACTGTGTTGAGAATAAACATCAAGAGAAGGTAGACCAAAGGACAGAAAGAGGGAGACCAATAGAATAGAATAATTCTGGAGCTCAGAGATCGGGGTTAGGCTCAGATAGAAATGGACATGATGAGAAGTATTTAGGATTTGCATACATTTTGGAGGTAAAGTCAGTAAGATTTACTAGTAAATTCAATGTTGGGAAAGAGCAAGCATGAATTTAAAAATATATTTAAAAATAATTTTGTATTAGACAATTTGATTGAGATATATTTATTCTAGATGCAGAAGATGTGACTGGTTTGCCTCATGCAATATCTATGAAGTCCAGTAAAATACCAGACCTGTAATAGAAATATGTGTTGAATTAATGAATGAATGTTAGGAAACTGTATATTGTTTATTTTATAAAGAGAATAGAATTCACATAGTCTAATGTCACATATTGTAAAAATTCCTTCAAGTATCTTTAAGAAATGGTATCTAATCAAAACCCTACTAATACTGCTGTCAGCATTCTGAGGTCCGGGCAGGATGGATAAGATAATCAAGATACCTTATCATAGGATAAAGATGGAACTGGGATAAGCCTGTTAAGCTCATTCTATTTAAAAACATCTACATATTTTGTTTTCTGTCATAGATCCTTAGTTATTTTATAATGTGTTCCTCACAGAGTGATGTTTTCCTTAAAAATTAAAATATATGTGGATATGAATATGAAAATAAAGTATGTTTTCCTTACCTAGATTATAAAAGAGTTATTTAAGGCCATTTAATGATTCTCTTCGTAGTAGCTCGTCTCACACAGTATTATCTTTCTCCCACATGAATGGTATATTAGCAATAGTGAATCTAATAACCCTTACAATTATTTTTTCCAGACATCAGAAATTTCGAAAAAGTAAAAAATCCAAACATATTTATCTTTTCTTTAGTTATTACTATTTAAGTCATACCCCAAATCTTCTGATCATAAAGGATTTTATAATTAGATGAAAATAGGATTAATGGTGGTATTATTTTAAAGTTATAATGTAGAATGAGCTAGCTATGCTTTATATGAGGGCAAAATTTTCCTGAGTTATTTTGCCTTTGTAAATGCCTTCCTTGTGCTTGAGTTACCAAATGCATGTACCCCAACCTATCATATTGTTACACAAATTGGTTTGGTAGGAAGACCCTAGGTTTTTTGTAAGGCAGATTGACATATCTAAAAGCTTGGCTTATTCTAACTAGCCAGGTAATCCTGGGAACATTAGTCAATCTCTCTGAGCATCAGTGTTTTCAGAAATGATAAAATGTGCTTCTCATGAAGTTTTCCATTCATTCACTTATTTAATTAAAATATTTTAAAGGCCCTAATATCTAATAATATTTAATAATGGCCCTAATATCTAATAATGAATATACTAGAAATCCAGCGGCATCTAAAATATTTGATGTAAGCACACACAAAATAAATATTGTTTTCCCTTTCATTTGATGGAAGTATAAATACATAGATATCCATTTATATATTTAACACTTCACCATTATATAATTATTTTATTTAAATTATTTTAAGTAAACATGTATTTTACATTTTAAATATTTTTTGAAAAATATATTTATATATAATTTATAATTTAGAATATATTATATATTTATTATATATTTAAATATATATTTAAATGCTTACATATATTTTTCTTGTTTGAGAGAAGAGCTACTAAAAAGAGAAGCACAAAATGGTATTTAAATGACTTCTCTTACATATATATATATATATATGAAATTAAAATTTCCGTTGTAAAGAAGGTCATGCAACGGGCAAAACAGAAAGAGTTGTTACGTAAGGAACAAGTTTGAGAAAATCAAAACAAAATTTTCAAGTACAAGTAACATTGGCTGGGTATTAAAACTCTCAAAATGTGGCAGGCCAGGTTTTCATTAGCAACCAGAGCAGTCGGCCTTCACCAACAACTTAATGTAATTCTGATGAAAGTGTAAGTTAAACATTAAAGAACAGAAGAAACTAGTACTTTAGTACAAAGGCTAGAATGTAAAACAAGTCCATTAAGACCACACCTATGCTTTCTCAGAACCTTAGAGTTTAATTAAAGTAATGGTTAAGTTCTTGCACACCTTGTACCAGGACCCACTTCAGATAGGTAATTTTTCCAAGGCTCTGAAGTAATTGTCCTGACTCAGTACCCTAATTAAAGATTAGATAGAGTAAAACACTTTGATTTTGGTTTGTAGGTGCATCAAATGTATACAAGCACTAGAGAACACCTGTAACTTTGAGTTGGTCTGGTGAGTTACTCCGATCTCTCTGTAACCAGTTGCAGAAATAAACTCCCTTCTTTCCCAGTCTACCTGTATCTTGTTATTGGACCGCGAGAACAAGCAGCTGGATACCCACTTGGTGTGAATTCAAAAATGCTTGGCAAATTTAAAGTGACATTTTGGCTTTAGAAAGAAAGATAATTTCTAGTGAATTTGTTTTTACTGTAATACATATGTAGATTTAGGAAAATCAATAAAATTACTTGAAAGGGCAAAGCCAAGTTATGGTAATATATCTAATTGTGAATTTGAATTTTGTTTTGTATTTTTTATTACTTTTCTCATCAGAATGCTGAATGAATAAAATTATGACATACTAATCACAATGCTAGAGAAAAAGATAATTCATTAGTAAATGGTAGTATATATTCAGAAAAATGATTGTTTTTAACTTCTTTAAAAATTCATTTTAGAAAGTAAAGTATTCTGTAATCTAACTCAGATAATCAAAATATGGAGAAAAATTAAGTGCAAGATAGCATTTATTTATTGTCATGGTTTTAAAATTGTATATCAACATTGGTAATTTATTTCATTATTATGAGTTTTTCTGTATGAAATGGAATCAATAAAGCTTAAGCAAACTTAAAATAAGCTTAAAATTATAAAACAACATATCTAGAAGTATTTATTTTGGTGATAACCAAGAAGATCTTTCACGAAAAATTCTTCCTCCTTTCTCTTAATACTGTACACTGAAATTAGTTAAATTATCATATTAAGTAAGGCCTTTGTGTTGCAGAATGGAGGAGTGGGTTAAGAAGAGAAAATCATCTCTTAATGGTAAAATTAGCAAATCTTATGCAATTTCCCATCAAAATGTCATGTTAATCTGTCTAGGCCTAGTTTAGAAGCAGACAGGGCATAAAAGTTAACCAAACCTCTGGAAAAGAACCAAAGTTTGCAGAAGAGGCAGGCAGTGCACCCTGACACACACCCACTCATTGACTCTCCTCTGCCCCCTCACAAGAAACACTGACAGACTCATGAACAGAAGATATTTGAATAAAAGCCTGGTGTGATCTATTCTAATCAGATTTTGGAAATATCAGGTTATTTCCAATGAAATATGAATCACTCTAATTTTTACTATATATATATCTTAAAATGCACTGTAATAGGTAATTTTAATAATATTCAAAGTCCAGAGACTCTAACTACTTGTATGTTTTAATGCATTTTTAAAAGAGAAAAGGGTTTAGATTGTGAATCTACTCACTTGGGAATTGTCTCATGATGAATATTTGAAAGCTTCTTAGGCCTGTGAGCTCTTTTCTAGCCTGCAAAATGAAACCTTAGGATCCTAGAAGGGCTTGTGAAAATTCAGCTTTTATACTAGAATTTTAGAGTGTCCAGATTTGAAGGAAAAATATCATTTTTGTGAGAAAATAAAGCATCTATGATTGATTGTGTATGTGTGTGTATATGTGTGTGTGCGCTTATGTGCTGGAGTTTAAGCACTGGTGGATGAGAAGCAATTAGTGTGAAAAATATGTGGTATAAAGGAGAAATTTTGTGTTAAAACTATTGAGGAATTAAGGAGCATCATCAGAAGAGAAGAGACTGGCAGGGCAGCAAGAAGAGGAGCATTATGACAAGAGTCTGGAAAAATTATTTAATTCTGATATGAATAATGAAAGAAAGCTGGTCACAATCAGTCTGGATTTTGATGCCTCATCTAATGTCCAAGAGTTGCTACAATTACTTCAGAGTTTGCAAACCAAACACTTAACTCATGGATATCATATTACTGAGGCATATAAGCATATTTGTTTGTGTCAACTGAGATGCAAATTAAATTAGCAATGATAAACCACCTTTTATCTATTAAATTGTCAAGTACAAAAAACAATATTCAGGACTTGGATGTGTATGATAAGATGAGGCTTGTGATTCCATTCTGATAAGGATAAAATTGGCATGAAATATCGTGAAAGAAGTTTGGGATTACATATCAATACATTTGAAAATTTCAACATTCCTACTATTTAATGTGGAACCCACTTCCCCAGTATCTCTCAAGAGAATAATAAAATGAGTCAAAGTTTTACAAAAAAAGATAACTAACTGCTGGAACTGTCTGGCTCCTATGAACTTGAAAAACTGACCCTCCAGCTCTCCATCGGGGGACAAGTCCTCAGATTAGAAAAAAACTTCTGAGAGAAGAATCAAAATTGAGGAGGACAGACACAGTAGAGACAAGTAGAAAAAGATCTAAACCAAAGTGGGTGAGGAGTCTAGATGCAGAATATCTCAGAAAGTAAGCTGCCACGCATTTGAGCATTACAGAGAACAGCAGAGGGGTCCCATGTGATGTTATCAAAGCTTTCTTGAAACGTACCTTCATCGACGTTTCAAGTCCATGTGTATGAAGCCTAATTTTACATAAAAATGTACAATATAAAATTATTACAAGAAAAAGAATAAGAAAGATAATACCCCTACAATGAAAGCACATCATAAAGATACACCCACAAAATAGGTTAAATGACATTAAGAAAATGATCAAAGACATAAAAGAACAGTATAACATAAATAAAAGTTTTTAAAATTCAGAAATAATATGTCAGTCCTCAGGAAACAAAAATAAAAATAATAGCTATTTAGAAAATAATGCTAAAGTAAAAATAAAATTATAATGAATAAACACAGATAATCCTTTGAGAGAAATAGAATGTAAAAAGAGTACATTTTTAAAGTAGCATTAAAAATTTGAAGAAAGAGATGAAAATAATTTTAAAAAAGACAAATATCAAAGATAGGCAGAAAAGGTTTAATTTAAAGTATTTAATAGAAGTTCCAGAACTGAAAGCCAAAGCAAAATAATAAAATAACTTCTTTTATTTTTATTTATAAAAATAAAAACTTATATATTTTATTTTTTATAATGATAAAAAAACTTGAAACTATATATGGAAATAGAAAACCATAAATCTAAGAGTGTTATCTCAGAATCACCAACACCATTAGACATTCCAGTAAAATTATTAGAAAAGGAAAAATTATTTGTGCATCAAGAAAATCTAGCATTTGACTTATATGGGAAAGTATATTAAACTACCATAACAATTTCAGGAGCCACACTTTAAGAAAGAAGAAAATTGAGAAAAATGTTTAATGCATTCAAGAAAAAAAATGTATAAGCCAAAGACTTTATATCCAACACAACTGACAAAGGGCACAGATAAACTGTTAACAACATCCAAGTACTCAAAAAATAATGTTCCCCTGAGCATTTCCTCAGAAATATACTGTAGAATAGCACACAGATAACCACAATGACCAGAGAGACCCAGACATAAGGAATGATGTGAGCATTAAACATACGGTTGCCCACAGAATTAAGATGGCATGAGAGCTAAGAGGAAGACAGTATGCAATAACTATGCATTCTGACAATTTGTTTATGAAGGGATTGTGGTAAACAACGGAGAAAGATAAAAAGTAAAGTGATCAATAGTCATTTAAGTGCTAATACTAGTACTGTTATTCTAAGAGTAATATATGATGTAACAAATGAGAAATTATTGAAGATCCAAATTTTATCATTATCTTCTTCTTTAGAATCAAGAGATAATGAAAACATCAAAGTTCTGTAGTCTTGAATTTTACATAAAAACATCAATATGTATTTTTAAGGTGTTATATCTTGAGTGAATTAAACTACAAAGTGATAGTATTCCATACCAACTAAAATAAAATGATAAATTAAAAAGAACCCTGACTAAGTGTAAGTGTGGGAGATGATGCAGGCCA
This sequence comes from Piliocolobus tephrosceles, assembly GCF_002776525.5. Classification (NCBI taxonomy): domain Eukaryota; kingdom Metazoa; phylum Chordata; class Mammalia; order Primates; family Cercopithecidae; genus Piliocolobus; species Piliocolobus tephrosceles. The sequence goes on along the minus strand of NC_045438.1, from coordinate 95,231,633 downwards.
ATTGGAGCACCAGTTTTCTTCCAGTGGGACTATGTATTGATCTAACCTCTGGCAAAAACCCTGTTTGACAGTATCTTTTGAATCTGTTACAAGTTTTACTCTTTTGTTAACTACAACAGAATTACGTACATATCTATTTTCACCAGACTATAGGTGTAAACATGTTATTAGCTGCATTATTGATAACAGTAAAAAATTAGAAACAACTAATATGTCACTCAAACTTACAAGAACACATTGTAATATATTCATATAAAAGTATATTTAATGAACAACTGATGTACATAATCACTCTGGTGAATGCCCAAATCATAATATTGAGAGAAGAACGTTAGACACAAAAAACCCACTGCTTTGATTCAATTTATGCAAAGTTTGAAAACAAGCTAAACTAAACTATAGTGCTAAAAGTTAGGTAATTTATTTTTATTATGTAAATGCGATTAATAACTAAGTTGGCCCAGTAAAGCTTTCTGCAGTTTAAAGGTGTTACATTTCTTGAACTGTATAGTGGCTATATGTGTATGTTTTCTATATAATAATTTATCAAATATAGGCGTACACATAAACTTGTAAATTTTTCTGTGTATATGCTATAATAGATAATTGACGCTCTGGGAAACCTGGTATACCCCAGCTACTGCGAATGTCTGAGGCTGATAGCTCACAGGTGAGTTCCTCTCTTAAAATTGCCCTTGGCCACAGAGAAGTCCATTCTTTTATTGTTTGTTTGTTTTTGTTTTTGTTTTGAGATGTAGTCTCGCTCTGTCACCCAAGCTGGAGTGCAGTGACGCGATCTCTGCTCACTGCAACTCCGCCTCCCGGGTTCACGCCATTCTCCTGCTTCACCCTCCGGAGTAGCTGGGACTACAGGCGCCTGCCACCTCGCCTGGCTAAATTTTTGTATTTTTTAGTAGAGACGGCGTTTCACCATGTTAGCCAGGATGGTCTCGATCTCCTGACCTCGTGATCCGCCCGCCTTGGCCTCCCGAAGTGCTGGAATTACAGGCGTAAGCCACCGCGCCCGACAACAACTCTATTCTAACAGTATTCTACTAGGGAGACACCATAGTCCATCACTGGATCATGCAATGATATAAAGGCCTAGAAACTATATTTCATGTCAGAAAAACACTGAAGAGTCATTCCAGTTCTAAAGCTTTATTGAAACTGTGTTTTGGGTTGACTTCTCTTTCTGCTCAATCCTGCTTTTTCTGGTTCATCACAGATACATCTACCAAGAGCATTCCCCAAAAAATCCTCTCTGCATAAAACTCTCCATCTTAGAGACTATGTCTAGGGAACTTCATATGATTCTGTTGTTACTAGAAGGGGTCCTAGAAAACAAACTGTAGAATAATATTCCAAAACTGGATCAAAATATTCAGGCCATCTAGCAATGAGGGCCCTATTGCTGGTGGTAAGTGGAGGATGAGTAGACTTCACATTTCACAGTTGATAAAACTGTTGCAAGTCGTGAACTCAGAACTCAGATGCAGTACTGGTGGAAGAAGACACACTGGCTATGTAATTACTTCTGGAACTTGATGTCATATAGAAAATAATAAGTATAAGGACTACAAAGTAAGTAAACTTTACTGAGAAGCATTTTATTTTAATTTAAGAGTTGATAATGATGAGTTCAGGTGATTAATTAATTATCATTCTAAGCTAAAATGTGAAAGCCAGAGGGACTCTTGGCAGAATCTAAGGAGACTCTAATCATCTGCCACTGGTGGGCAGTCACTAGAGGACTAAATTCAAAAGTTAATAATACAACTAGTGGAACTTCAAAGATAGCTGGATTCTTCACCTCAGCAGGTTTCATAAGCCAATGTCAAGACGCTAACAAGAAAGAAATATTTCCCTTAGATTTAGAATGAATACAATTGATTAGACATAGCTAAAAACCTTGAAGTTCTATTTTCCCCCAAATGCTCTTTTTTGGTGGAAGTATCTTCTAATTCTTTTGATACAAGATAGTGGTCTTCTTTTAAAGAAAGCATTGCTTGGAGATCATACAGAAATTTCAAATGACTTAGGTCCTTTAAAAGACAGTGCTTCCATCTAAGACCCCCACACACTGAGGAGCTATCCTTATTTCCTTCCAGGCAAACATTCCATTAATAAGGGTTAAATGCCAGCACATTTCAATGAGACAAGCACTGAACTAGCTAAGGGAAGAAAGAGACTATATGTAAGGGAATTGTAGGACCTGTCTAATAGGTACCATCGGAGCCAGGAGAACACGAATGAAACTGGATCCTGAAGGTGACATAAAAAGAGGCATAGAACTTAGAGTTGGATATGCGATACTTTATCAATATGGAGCACTCTCACATGATATGTAATTTAACACACTGGCAAGGACACCAGGAAACAGTAATATATCAGCAGAATGGCACTAGGAAAGTTTGAAAAAATAATGGCCCGTATTAAGTGTAGCAGAAGTGCCAGAACTGCGTGACAGATAGAAGATGAAGGCATTAAATGTGCATGCTACAGTGACATACTATGTAAAATCAGAAAAACCATCAGCAAACTATATTCCAAGAAAGATTAGAAGCACAGCTAATTCACTAAAGCAACACGGATTACACTGGTGAAAAAGGCACTGTCATTTCTGAGCTCAGTATGGTTCTCCTCTGTAGACCAGGGAATACTGTGACAGGACTGGCCTCCCTGAAAGAAACAGGTATGAGAGTATCTGAAATAAAACGAAGTCAGACAGTGGCTCTTAACTGTCAGAGTAAGAAGGACACATTTACCACCCTGGCTACCAAAGCTGCCGTGGCAGGCAGAGGAGGTATGAACTGCAGAGATGTTATATATATAATTTTATATATATGTATGATATATGACTAGAGATATGATTATACATATGATTAATATAACACAGTATTTTCAAAGACAACTTAGGAAGTCATCAAATATGTTGCTTAATTTACATTATTAAAATAAATAAAGAATGGATAATTAGGAGATTGAATGCAACTATACTAATAAAATATTGTTTTCCTTTCCCAGTCTTAAGACCTGAGTACAGTTCTCAGATCCAGAATCCATGGCGTGAGAAAGGATCAGGCAACACCACAAGTATATTAAAGAGTAATTCCTCCTATTCTTTCTGAAAATAACTGACAATTATGTAGTAAATAACCACACATGAAGGAAAGGACGTAGTCACACCTTTTGGGGATTATTGGATATGGATCTGAATCGGCATCGATATCTGTGGACCCAAAGCACCACCATTTTCCTCTTGTTAGAGTGGCATTATTAGTGAAGTTCCAGAACATGTCTGGTTCACTGTGGAGCTAATGGATCTATGAATTGCCCAGTGGGCATGTTCCTGCTTTCTAAATATAACCTGAATAAAGAGACTTGGTAGTTGGCAGAATCCCAACATGGATTTGTTAGTTTGTGTGGTAAGAGGTATTATAGTGCGGAAGGCCCATTGGAAACTTCTTAAACTATTCATTTCCCCAGAAAAAAAACAAGAAACAATATTACATATTTGAAAAAAATGGTTAGTATCACCTTAAAACATTAAAAGATGACTTGTGTCTCAGCCTGCTTTTTGCTGCTATAACAGCATAACTGAGACTGGGTAATTTATAATGAACAGAAATTTGTTTGGCTCATTGTTCTAAAGGCTGGGCACTCCAATGGCATGTTTCTGGCATCTGGTCAGCCACTGATGAGAGCCCTCTTGCTGGTTCATCCTAGTGAAGACAGAAAGACAAGAGAGCAAACGAGAGCTAGAGAGCGCCTAACTAGTTTTTATAACAAATGCATTATTTTGATAATAAACCCATACCTGAGATAACTAACCCACTCCAGTGATAATGGTATTAATCCACTCATGACGTCAGAGCCCTTATAGCCAAATCGCTTCTTTAAAGCTCTCACTTCTAAACACTGTTGCATTGGGGATTAACTTTCCAACACATGAATGTTGGAGGACACATTTCATCCATAGCAACAGGTGTGATTGTCCCCACCAGCTTCCCATATAATCCAGTGCTCTAGCCCCTAAAAAATAGATTATATGAATCACAGTGACCTTATATAAACTTTACTTAGTGGTAGCTATAATTACAGATATGATACCAAATATGGTATCTTCGCTAGAGCAGATTAATTTAGCTTCTGGCACATGTAGCTATTGACCTAGCAAACTGTTTATTTTCCTTATCATATTTAAAGGAGCGTAACAAATAATTAGCTTCACATGAGTATACACTTATGATTTCGTCTCAGAGCTATTAATTTTCTGAAGGTAAACATCCTCTGGACATTCCCAAGATAATTACTTTGGTCTATTTTAGTGTTTATATCATGTTAATAGGAGGATGAACAGGAAGTGGCAACTCACAAGGAGGGCAAAGTAAGATACACAGTCCATAGAGGGTGGGAGATAAACTCTATAAAGATTCAAGAACGTGCCATATAGATGAAGTTTTGTGGCTCCAGAAATCCAGGTCCTATTGGTACACCCAATCTAATGTATAGGATGGATAATCAAATTTTGCATATCCCACAAGTAAGAAACACAGGACCTCATAAGATGCTGATTTCTGGAGGCAGCATATTCTTGGGAAATTTGGTCCCAATTCATTTCCTCAGTGATTTGAAAGACTGTCAGCTTTCAGTGATAACTAAAGCAAGAAAGGCCTCAAAAGGGACCAGGCTATGGTAAAAGGAGACATTCCACCTAGATGCTATGACCTGGAAGTCCTTATGGTTATGCACCATTTTAAACAAAACTTTCAATAATAATGAAATTATTTCATATTTTAACTGTCCAATATAAAAACCAATGATCATAAGTCTGAAATAAAACTTTCAGCAGGTCCATGGCCACTCTGGAGATTTTGGGGAAAATCCTTCCTTGCCTCTCCTAGATTCTGGTGACTGCTGGTATGCCTTGGCATCCCTTGGCTGTAGTTGCATCTCTCCAATTTCTGCCTCCATCTTCACATCAGCTTCTCCTCAGTGTGTATCTCAAAACTCCCTCTACCTCTCTCACACAGATTGTCTAGGATAAGCTTCTTCTCTCAAGATCCTTTACTTTATGACATGTTTTGCTATATGAGGTAATACTCACAGGTTCTTGATATTAGGATTTCAGCTTTTTTTTTTTTTTTTTCAGAGCCAAATTCAGTCCACTACAAGAAGTCTGTGTTGTCAGCTGATATGAAGCTTGTTGATGGGTGGAGATGCAAGAGAGATTACAAATGAACAACAACAAAAATCAGCCAGTGACTGGTACGTGCAGATAATTGAAGTTATAGAAAGTCATTAGGTAACTCTTTAAGATTATTTTTTCTGGAAGGTCTCTAGGAATTAGTGGTATTTCAACAATAATCCGAATGACAAGAAAAAATTAGGAGTTCAAATACCTTGAGGAAGAGTTTCCTAGGCAAAGGGAAAAGTTAATGTAGAGACAAAAGCTGCAACAGGTATGTCGTATTAAATAAATGAAAAACAAAACCATATAGCTAGAAAATGGTAGATACACTTGGAGGTGTAGATATGGACCAAATCATATAGTACCTTGTAAACCAGAATAAGGAATTAATCAATTAGTAACACTTACGTTCTGGTAGTCTCACATAGCTTCCAAATTTCTTAACATAGTATACGTTATTGTGGTGCTCCTTAGACATTTGCTGCAGTCTCATATCCTTAAATAAGGTAATTTCTTCCTAACCTCTGTTTTTTATCAACGTTAGGATGACAGTTTGCATAAATAATTTATTTCAAATTACTCAGTCACCTGAATCGTTATATTACCATAAGATTTGAAGTGTCTGATTCCAATCATAATTGTAAAAATGATTGATCCATGTTACATATCTTAAAATCCTTGCTAGTTGATTAATTTGCTATCTGAGTGAAACTTTTTATATTAAAAACTAACAAGTACAAATAAGAAGGTGTGCTTTTAGTTATACAGAATTTCTCATAAATCAAACAACAAGGGCAGGATAAACTGTTTTGATAGAATAAAGCGAGAATTTCCAAAGGTCACTTTCCCTTTGTGTTAGAGTAACATCTGTTTAATTTTTATTTTTGTGGGTACATAGTAGTTGTATATATTTATAGGTACATTACATGTTTTGATACTGACCTGCAATGCATAATAATCATATCATAGAGAATGAGATATTCATCCCTTCAAGCATTTATCCTTTGTGTTACAAACAATTCAATTATATTATTTTGTTTATTTCAAAGTGTACATATTGACTATGGTCACATTTGTGCTATCAAATAGTAGGTTTTATTCATTCTTTTTAAATTTTTGTACCCAGTAACCATCCCCACCTCCACCCACCATCCCTGCTACACTTCGAAGCCTCTGGTAACCATCATTCTACTCTCTATGTCCATAAGTTCAATTATTTTGATTTTTAGAATCCACAAATAAGAGAACATGTGATATTTGTCTTTAGTTGTCTGGCTTATTTCATTTAGCATAATGATCTCCAGTTCCATTCAGATTGATGCCAATGACAGGCTGTCAGTCCTTTTGATGGCAGAATAGTACTCCATTGTGAATATATACTACAGTTTTTTTATTCACTCATCTATAGATGAACACTTAAGTTGTTTCCAAATCTTGGTCATTTTGAACAATTCTACAACAAACATAGGAGTGCAGGTATCTCTTTTATATACTAATTTCCTTTATTTTCAGTATATACCCAGCAGTGGGATAGCTGGGTCATGTGGTAACTTTAATTTTACTTTTTTTCAAGAACCTCTAAACTGTTTTTCATAGTGACTGTACTAATTTACCTTCCCACCAACATTGTACAAGGCTTCCCTTTTCTCCACATCCTCACCAGCATTTGTTATTGCCTGTCTTTTTGATATAAGCCATTTTAACTAAGGTGAGATATCTCATAGTAGGTTTGATTTGTAGTTCTCTGATGAACAATGATGTTGAGCACCTTTTCATCTACTTGTTTGCCATTTTTATGTCTTATTTTGAGAAACATCTATTCGTATCTTTTGCCCGTTTTCGAATCAGATTATTAGACTTATTTCCTAGAGAACTGTGTGAGCCCCTTATATATTCTGATTTTTAATATTTTGTCAGATGTATGGATAGTTTGCAAGTATTTTCTCCTACTCTGTCGGTTTTTTTTCTTCACTTTCTTCATGTCTTCTTTGCTGTGCAGAAACTTTTTAACTTGCTGTGATCCAAATTGTGCATTTTTGCTTTGGTTGCTTGCGCTTATGGGGTATTCCTTAAAAAATTTTTTGCTCAGACTAATTTCCTGAAGATTTTCTCCGGTGTTTTCTTGTAGTAATTTCACAGTTTGAGGTCTTAGATTTAAGTTTTTAATCCATTTTGTTTTGATTTTTTGTGTATGGCAAGAGATAGGTATCTAGTTTCATTCTTTTGCATATATATATTCAGTTTTCTCAGCACCATTTATTGAAGAGATTGTCTTTTTCTCAATGTATGCTCTTGGTAATTTCGTCAAAAATGAGTCCACTGTAGGTGTGTGGATTTGTTTCTGAGTTCTCTATTCTATTCCATTGGTCCGTATGTCTGGGGTTTTTTTGTTTGTTTGTTTGGTTGGTTGGTTGGTTGATTTTTGTTTGTTTGTTTGTTTTTGGTTTTATTTTATTTATTTATTTTTTTTTGCTGGTAGCATGCTGTTTTGTTACTATAACTCTGCAGAATAATTTGAAATCAGATATTGTGATTTTGTGATTCCTTTAGTTTTTTTCTTTTTTTCTTTTCTTTCTTTTTTTTTTTTTTTTTTTGATAGCTTTGGCTGTTCTGGATCGTTTGTAGTGTCCTATTAATTTTAAGATTGTTTCTCTATTTCTGTGAGGAATGTCATTAGTATTTTGATAGAGATCGCATTGAACCTGTAGATTACTTTGAGAAGTATGGATATATTACCATATCCTTATGGTAAAATTTAACAATTTAAAATATTGATTTTTTTCCAATCCATAAACATGAAATATTTTTTCACTTTTTGGTGTCTTCTTCAACTTCTTTTATCAATGTTTTATAGTTTTCACTACAGAGATCTTCCACTTCTTTGGTTAAGTTAATTTCTAGGTATTTAATTATTTTTGACTATTATAAAAGGGATTACTTTTTTAACTTTTCTCAGATTTTTCACTGTTGGCATATAGAAATACTACTGAATTTTGTGTGTTGATTTTGTGTCTGGCAATTTTAATGTATTTGTTGATTGCACATAAAAATGGCAATAGTTTCTAATGGATTTATTGTAGAGTCTTTAGGTTTTCCTGAATATAAGATCATATCATCTACAAACATGGATTATTTGATTTCTTCCTTTCCAATTTTGATGCCTTTATTTCTTTCTCTTGTCTGATTGCTCCAACTAGGACTTCCAGGATTACGCTGAATAACAGTAGTCACAGTGAGCATCCTCATCATGTTCCAGGTCTTATAGAAAAGGCTTGCAGTTTTTCTCCATTCTGTATGATATTAGATGTGGGTTGGTCATGTGGCTTTTATTATGTTGTTATTCTTCTATAACCAGTTTTTATATGATTTTTTTTTATCATGAAGGAATGTTAAACTTTATCAAATGCTTTATAGGCATCAGTTAAAATGATCATATGGGTTTTGTCCTTCATTCTGTTGATATGATGTATCACATTGATTGATCTGCATATGTTAAACTATGCTTGCCTCCCTGGGATAAACCCCACTTGGTCATGATGAATAATCTTTCTAATGTATTGTTGAATTTGATTTGCTAGTATTGTGTTGAGTATTTTTACATCAATACTCATCGGAGTTATTTAACAGTAGTTTTCTTTTTTTGATGTGTCTTTATCTGGTATTGGTATTAGGGCAATACTGGCCCGTGGAATGAGTTTGGAAGTATTCCCTCCACTTCAGCTTTTAAGAATAGTTCAAGTAGTATTGGTTTCAGTTCTTTAAATGTTTGGTAGAATTCAGCAACAAACCCATTGAGTTCTGGGCTTTTCTTTACTGGGAAACTTTTTATTATGGCTTTGATCCCATTACTTGTTATTGGTCTGTTCAGGTTTTGGATTTCATCATGGTTCAATCTTGGTAGCCTTGCTCATCATAGCCTCTAATGATCCTTTGAATTTCTGAAGTATCAGTTGTAATGTGTTTTTTTCATCTCTGATTTTATTTTGGTCCTCTTTCTTCTTTTTAGTCTTGCTAAAGGTTTGCCAAATTTGTTGAATGTTTTAATAAAACCAGCTTTTTATTTCATTGATCTTTTGTATTTTTTAATTTTAATTTTATTTATTTCTGCTCTAATCTTTATTTTTTTTTTCTTCAACTACTTTTGGGTCTGATTTGCTCTTGCTTTTCTAGTTCCTTAAGATGCATAACTAGGTGAGGTATTTGAAGTTTTTCTTCTTTTTTAATGTAAACACTTGATAGTTATAAAATTTCATCTTAGTACAGCTTTCCCTGTATCCCATAGGTTTTAGTATGTTGTGTTTCCATTATCATTTGTTTCAAGAAATTTTCAATTTCCTTGTTAATTTCTTCACTGAACCACTGGTCATTCAGCAGCATGTTGTTTAATCTCCATGCATCTTTATGGTTTCAAAATTTCTATTGTCATTGATTTCTAACTTTATTTTGTTGTGGTCAGAAACGATGCTTGATTTTATTTCAACTTTTTTGAATGCTTTCAGACTTCTTTTGTGACCTAATGTAAGGTCTATCCTTGAGAATAATCCATGTGCTGAGGAAAAGAATGTGTATTTTGTAGGTCTTTAATGAAATGTTCTGTAAATATCTATTAGATCCATTTGTTCTATAGTGCAGATTAAGTTGGATGTTTCTTTGTTGATTTTCTTTCTGAAAGATGTCCAGTGCTGAAAGTGGGGTGCTGAAGTCTCCATCTGTTATTTTATTGGAACTTATCTCTCCCTTTAGCTCTAATAATATTTGCTTTATATATCTGGATGCTCCAGTGTTGGGTGCATATATGTTTAAAATTGTTGGGTACCCTTGCTGAATTAACCTCCTTATCATTATATAGTTATCTTCTTTGTCTCTTCCTAAATTTTTTCTCTTGAAATCTATTTGGTCTAAGTATAGCAACTCCTGCTCTTTTTTGGTTTCCATTGGCATGAACTGTGTTTTTCCATCCCTTTGTTTTCAGTCTATGTGTATCTTTATAGGTGAAGTGTGTTTCTTAACGGGCAACGGATCAATGGTTCTTGCTTTTTTATTCATTTGGCCACTCTATACCTTTTGATTGGAAAGTGTAATCTATTTACATTCAGTGCTGTTTTTGACAAGTAAGGATTTAATTCTGCCATTTTAAAATTTGTTTACTGGTTGTTTTGTGGTCTCTTTCTTGTGGGACATACCTTTTAAACAATGGTCAGTTTTTCACATGACTTGTTTTTTGTAGTGTAATTTAGAAGGCATTGCTTAAATAAATCTCCTATAATCTTACAGTGTTTCTGTGAAATTTCCATGAGGTAAAAATATTGAATCTTACAAAATTCTTTTCCAAAATGTATATACCCTAAAAAGGTAATATATTAAGCCATTAATGTGCCATTGTTTAATAAGAGATTAGAAAACAAATAAATTCATTTACCCAAACACAGGTTGCAAACCAACTGCTCTTAGCAGAATCTGGTTGCAATCTTGTTTTGTTTGGCTAACAAAAATGTGTTTGTGCAATGCTTGAATTTTAATGACTTTAAACAAGTATTGAAATACTTCTTCCCATTTTCCAGTGGCCCTTCTGAATTTCTATCTTGCTTATACCAGGCTCAAATTATGTATTTATGTTATTTTTTAGCATTTGTGTTTGTGACCTCCATCAAAGTACCAATATGTTTATGGAGTGAGTGAAGGCACCACCTCAAGCTAGTGCAGTTGTGCAGCTCAGAGAGGACATGTCCAGCAATTATTAGAGTGCCTTTCTAGTTCCTCTTTTATTAACATATCCCCACTCTATGCTGATAATCTCACCCTATGTTGATGACTTTCAAAACTACTTAACTGTCCTTTCTTCTGAACTATGATTGTATACAACCCTCTCTTGTACTTGGCACTTGGAATTCTACAGACATCGCCAAAATTTCACTTTCTAGCTTGCCTCTTATGTTTTCCATTTCAGTTAAAGGCCCAGTATTGCTTTAATGCGAGCTGCTTGGAGGCAAAAATACCCCTATATTTCTAGCAAAAGAGACCTAGTCTTGTTCATAGTGGGTGCTCCATTTTTGTTTTTAACTTTTTATTTGGAGATAAGACTCATAGGAAGTTGCAAAAATAGTAGTTTTCATGTAACCTTCACTCAACTTTTTCTCAATAACAACATATTATGTAGTCATAGTACATTTCTGAAACTAGAAAATTGATATCGGTATTAATATTATTAGTTAAACTATTTTTTTCATATTTTACAAAATTTTACACATATTTGTGTTCTTCTTTTTAGGATATAGTGTGACAAAATTTTATCACATGTGTAGATTGGTTTAACCACAACTATAAACATTACAAAAATACGCTACATTGCCAGAAAGAAACTCCCTCTTGCTTCCTCTTCATAGTCAGACTCTATCCCTAAACCCTATACACTTATTCTCCATCAATATAGTTGTGTCATTTTGGAAGTGTTATATAAATGAAATCATATAATATGTAACCCTTTGAGATGGGTTTTTTTTTCTTAATTCAGCACTATAACCTTTCAATACATCATACTTGGTGGGTGCCTGTATAAAAATAGTTTATTTCTTTATAGAGCTAGGTAATATTTCATAGTGTCTATGTATGTACCACAGCACATTCATACATTCACCTATTCAAAAACATTTTACTAGTTTTCAGTTTTTATCTATTACAAATAAAGCTGCTCTGAAATGTACAGGCTTTTGAATAGACATAAGTTTTTATTTCTTGAGTATAAATATATACACAGAGGTGATCACTAGATCATACAATAAGTGAATGTTTAACTTCATAAGAAACTGACAAAGAAGTGACAAATACCTCTTCAAGGTGGCTATACCATTTTACATTCCTATCAGCAAAGTCAGAGAGTTCCAGAAGCTCTGCATCATTGCTAGCACTTGATATTATCAGTATTCTTTTTTTTTTTTTATTTTAGTCATTCTCATTGGTGTGTGTGGTACAAGTATCTCGTTAAGACTCTAATTTGGTCTCTAATATGGCTTATGATGTGAACATATTTTATATATTCAGTTGACATCTGCATATGCTTTTTGGTGAAACATCTCTTCTCTATATACTGCAGAAGGGATTTGACTGACTTCTTATGTGCTTTGCAAATGTTATCTCTCAGTCTGTGGCTTAACATTTTATCCTCTTCACAGGGTGTTTCCCAGAAAAATGCTAATTTTGATGAAGTTTCAATTTATCCTTTTTTTTCTGTATCACCTTTTTGGTGTCATGTTTAAGAACACTGAAACTAGCCCTTTGTTGCAAAGATTTTCTCCTAAAAGATTTATAGTTCAATGTTTTAAATTTGTATCTATTATCCATTTTAAGTAAATTTATGTGTGATGTGAAGTTCAGGTTAGATTCACATTGTTTCAAATAATGTATTGAAAAGGCTACTCTTTCTTCATTGAATTGCTTTTGCTATATTTTTTTGTGGGTCAATTTCTACATTTTCTATTCTGCTCCATTGATGTACATGTCTGTCCCTCCTCCAATACCACACCTACTTAGTCACTGTGGTTTCATAGTCTTAAAATTGGGAAACATAATTCCTTAAACTTTAGTCTTCTTTTTCAATATTATATTTAGCTAGTCTACTTTCTTTGCCTTTCATGTAAATTTTAGAATTAGCTTGTCTATATCTGAAAAATATAGCTACTGAAATTTTGATAACATTGCATTAAAATTATAGATTAATTTAGGGATAATTAATATCTTTACTATGTTAACTCTTCTAATTCATAAATATATGCCTTTCTATTTATGTAGGCTTACTTTAATTTTTTCATCTGTATTTTATAATTGTCAGTCTATGGATATCACACACATTTTTTTTTTTTTTTTTTTTTTTGTTGTTGAGGTGGAGTCTCGCTCTGTCGCCCGGGCTGGAGTACTGTGGCCGGATCTCAGCTCACTGCAAGCTCCGCCTCCCGGGTTCACGCCATTCTCCTGCCTCAGCCTCCGGAGTAGCTGGGACTACAGGCGCTCGCCACCTCGCCCGGCTAGTTTTTTGTATTTTTTTAGTAGAGACGGGGTTTCACCGTGTGTTAGCCAGGATGGTCTCGATCTCCTGACCTCGTGATCCACCCGTCTCGGCCTCCCAAAGTGCTGGGATTACAGGCTTGAGCCACCGCGCCCGGCCGGATATCACACATTTTAAAAGTATATAACTATTTCTTTTTTGGAGTAATTTTAAATTGTATTGAATTTAATTTTTATGTTTAACACTGATACAGTCATATGCCACTTAACAATCTTTTGGTCAACAATGAGCCATATCTCTGAAAATCATTCTATAAGTTGTCACATAACAAAGCTAAAACATTACTATTACTTATCTACATCATAGCCTTCCTAACATCATAAGAGTGCATTACTCACATGTTTGTGGGATTCTGATGTAAAAAAAAACCCTCTGAGCTATCAGCTGTATAAAAGTATAGCAATACAATTATGTAGCGTACATAATAACTGATAATGATAATAAATTACCATGTTACTGGTTTATGTGTTTACTATACTACACATTTTGTCATTTTAGAGTTTACTCTTTCCACTTGTTAAAAAAGGTAAACTGTAAAAAAGCTTCAGGTAGGTCCTTCAGGATGTATCCCAAAAGAAGGCGTTGTTATCATAGGAGATGACTGCTCCAAGCAGGTCGAAGACCTTCCAGTGAGACAAGATGTGGAGGTGGAGGGCAGTAATATTGATGATTGTTAACCTGTGTAGGTGTAGGCTAATGATTGTGTTTGTGTCTTAGCTTTTAACAAAGACATTTAAAGAGTAGAAGAAAAATAAAGAAAAATTGTAAAAATAGAAAAAAGGTCGGCCGGGCGCGGTGGCTCAAGCCTGTAATCCCAGCACTTTGGGAGGCCGAGACGGGCGGATCACGAGGTCAGGAGATCGAGACCATCCTGGCTAACACGGTGAAACCCCGTCTCTACTAAAAATACAAAAAAAAAAAAACTAGCCGGGCGAGGTGGCGGGCGCCTGTAGTCTCAGCTACTCGGGAGGCTGAGGCAGGAGAATGGCATAAACCCGGGAGGCGGAGCTTGCAGTGAGCTGAGATCCGGCCACTGCACTCCAGTCCGGGCGACAGAGCAAGACTCCGCCTCAAAAAAAAAAAAAAAAAAAAAAAAAAGGTTATATAATAAGGACATAAAGAAAGAGAATATTTTTGTATAGCTGTACAATGTTTATGTTTAAGTATTACTACAAAGGGTTATGAATTACTGAGTTATAAAGAGTCAAAAAGTTAAAAAATTAAGTATATAAAGTAAAATAAGTTAACAGTAAGCTAAGATTAATTCAATATTGATGATATTTTATTTTTTAATTTAGTTTAGGCTAAGTTTATAGTGTTTATAAATTCTATAATAGAGTACAGTAAACTCCTAGGCCCTCACATTCATTTGCCACTCACTCACTGACTCACCTAGAGCAGTTCCCATTTCTGCAAGCTCCATTCATGGTAAGCTCTATTTATATATATGAGATTTTCTTTATTCAATCATCCACTGATGTAAACTTGATACCATATCTCTGCTATTGTGAGTAGTGCTGTGATAAACATGTGAGTGAATGCATCTTTTCAATATAATGACTTCTTTTTCTTAGGTAGATACTTAGTAGTGGGATTGCTGGATGAAATAGTAGTACTATTTTTATTCTTAGAGAAATCTTCATAATGTTTTCCACAGAGATTGTAAAAATTTACATTCTCACCAAAAATTGTATAAGCATTCCCTTTTCTCTGCATCCTCACCAACATCTGTTATATTTTGGCTTCTTAATAATACGAATTCTGGTATAAGATGGCATCTCATCGTGGTTTTAATTTGCATTTCTGTAATGATTAGTGATGGTGAGCATTTTTTCATATGTTTCTTGGCCATTTTTGTATCTTCTTTTGCAAAATGTCTGTTCATGTCCTTTGTCTACTTTTTAATGGGGTTGTTTGTTTTCTTCTTGTTGAGATGTTTGTATTCCTTGTAGATTCTGGATATTTCTCTCATTGGATGTATACTTTGAAAGTATTTTCTTTTTCTGTAGGTCTTCTTTTTTTTACTATTGATTATTTATTTTGCTGTGAATAAGGCTTTTAGTTGAATTAAGTCCCATTTATCTATTGTGATTTTTGTTACATTGCCTTTGTGGTCTTAGTCATAAATTATATGCCCAAGCCAATATCCAAAAGAGTTTTCCCTAGCTTATTTTCTAGGATATTTATAGTTTTTGGTCTTACATTTAAGTCTTTGTATATGATGAGGGAGAGGGATACAGCTTTATATGGCAATCCAGTTTTCCAAGCACCGTATCTTGAAGAGGGAGTTCTTTCCCCAAGTTATGTTTCTGTCAACTTTGTCAAAGATCAGTTGGATAAAATTATGTTGCTTTATTGGTTCTCTATTCTGTTCCATTGATGTATGTATCTATGTTTGTGCTAGTAGCAAGATGTTTTGGTTACTATAGCATTGTAGTCTAATTTGGAATCAGGTACTGTAATGCCTCCTGCTTGTTGTTGTTATTTCAGCTTAGAATTGCTCTGGCTATTCAGTCTGTTTTCTTGTTTTCATCTAAATTTGAATTTTAGATTTTTTTTTTCCTAATTCTATGAAAAGTGACTTTGGTATTTTCATAGGAATTTCAATGAATCTGTAGATTGCTTTGGGCAGTCTGGTCATTTTTAATGACATTGCTTCTTTCAATCCATGAACATGGGATGTTTTTTC
This sequence comes from Piliocolobus tephrosceles, assembly GCF_002776525.5. Lineage (NCBI taxonomy): Eukaryota > Metazoa > Chordata > Mammalia > Primates > Cercopithecidae > Piliocolobus > Piliocolobus tephrosceles. The sequence continues at coordinate 95,215,691 of NC_045438.1, read as the reverse complement.
ATTTGTTTCTGTCATCTATGATTTATTTTATTAGTGTTTTCTTATTTTCCTTGTAGAAATATTTTACTTCTTTGGTTAAATATATTTCTAGGAATTTTTTAATGATTGCAAATAGGATTCACTACTTGATTTGGTTCTTAGCTTGATCATTATTGGTGTTTAGAAATGCGACTAATTTTTTTGTATTTATTTTGTATCTCGTAACTTAACTAAATTGCTTCATCAAATCTAACAATCATTTGGAGGCACCTTTAGGGTTTTCTAGCTGTGAGATCACATCATCAGCAAGTAAAAATAATTTTACTACTTTTTTTTTCCAATTCAGATGCATTTTATTTCTTTCTCGTTCTTGATTGCTGTGGTTAGGACTTCAGTACTATGTTAAATAGGAATAGTGAAAGTGGGTGTCCGTGTCTTGTTCAAGATCTTAGGAAATATGCTTTCAGCTTTTTCTTGTTCGGTATGATACTTACTCTAGATTTGTCATAAATAGCTTTTAAGTTTTTTTAAACAGGGTCTCACTTTGTTGCCCAGGCTGGAGTGCAGTGGTGAAGTCATGCTCACTGTAGCCTTGGTTTCCAAGGCTCAAGTGATCCTCCTACCTCAGCCTCCTTGAGTAGATGGGACTACAGGTGTGTGCCACCACATTCAGCTAATTTTTGTATTTTCCCTAGAGATGAGGTCTCACTGTGTTGCCCAGGCTTATCTAAAACTGCTTGGCTCAAGCGATCCTCCTGCATCTCAAAGTGCTGGGGTTACAGGTGTGAGCCATCACACTTGGTCATGAATGACTTATTATTTTAAGGAATGTGCTTTGATGCTTTGTTTGTTGAAAGTTTTTGTTTGTTGAAGGTTTTCATCATGAAGGTATTCTAACTTATTAGATGCTTTTTTTAATCTATTGAGATGATCATATGGTTTCTGTTTTTAATTCTGTTTATGTGATAAATCACATATATTGATTTGTGTACTTGAGCCATCCTTGTTTCCCTAGAATAAAATCCACTTGATCACAGTGCATTATCTTTGTGATTTGCTATTGGATTCGGTTTCCTCATATTTTGTTAAGAATTTTTCATCTATGTTTATTAGAAATATTAGTTTTCAGTTTTCTTTTATTGTTGTGCTCTTGCCTGGCTTTGATTTCAGGGTAATACTGGCTTTGTAAAGTGAATTAGAAAGCTTCTTCCTTGATTTTTTCAAGCATTTCAGGAGGATTGGTACTAGTTCTTCTTTATACATTTGGTAGAGTTTGGCTGTGATTTCATTTGGTCTTCAGTTTTTTCTAGGGTACTGGGGAGATATTATTGGTTCATTCTCACTTCTTGTTATTGATATGTTCAGGATTTCTACTTCTGGCTGGTTCAATCTTGGGAGGTTTCCAGGAATGTATTCATTTCCTCCTGTTTGTGAACATGCAGTTGTCCATAGTAGTCTGATAATTTTTTGCATTTCTGTCGTATCAGTTGCAATGTGTCTTTTTAAATTTTTGATTATGTCTGCTTGAATCTTCCTTCTCATCTTGGTTAATATAGTTATTGTTCAATCAATTTTTTGTATCTTTTCAAAGAACAAAAAGAACAAACTTTTGTTTTTCTGATCCTTTGTATGATTTTATAATTCTCAATTTCATTTAGTTCTTCTCTGATCTTTGTTATTTACTTTCTTTTGTTAGCTTTAGGTTTGGTTGTGTTCTTGTTTTACTTCTTAATTAAGGTAAATGAGATATTTGGCTGCAAATCTGTGATATTCTGATCTAGGCATTTAATACTGTAAACTTCCTTCTTGTACTACTGTGCTTTACATCAGAGTTTTTTGTATGTTGTGTTTCCCTTTTTGTTTCAATAAAATTTTCAAAATATGTCCTAATATTGTTGTTGACCTAAATATTGTTCAGGAGTATGTTGTTTAATTTTTTTTTATATTTATATAATTTCAAGTGTTCATCTTTAAATTTATTTTTTAGTTTTATTGTCTGAAGTCTGACAAAATACTTGACATATTTTTTTACATTAATTGAGACTTTTTTTTTATTATACTTTAAGTTCTAGGGTACATGTGCATAACGTGCAGGTTACATATGTATACATGTGCCATGTTGGTGTGCTGCACCCATCAACTCGTCAGCACCCATCAATTCATCATTTATATCAGGTATAACTCCCCAATGCAGTCCCTCCCCCCTCCCCCCTCCCCATGATAGGCCCCAGTGTGTGATGTTCCCCTTCCCGAGTCCAAGTGAGCTCATTGTTCAGTTCCCACCTATGAGTGAGAACATGCGGTGTTTGGTTTTCTCTTCTTGTGATAGTTTGCTAAGAATGATGGTTTCCAGCTGCATCCATGTCCCTACAAAGGACGGAAACTCCTCCTTTTTTATGGCTGTATAGTATTCCATGGTGTATATGTGCCACATTTTCTTAATCCAGTCTGTCACTGATGGACATTTGGGTTGATTCCAAGTCTTTGCTATTGTGAATAGTGCCGCAATAAACATACGTGTGCATGTGTCTTTGTAGTAGCATAATTTATAATCCTTTGGGTATATACCCAGTAGTGATGCAAATCAAAACCACAATGAGATACCATCTCACACCAGTTAGAATGGCAATCATTAAAAAATCAGGAAACAATAGGTGTTGGAGAGGATGTGGAGAAATAGGAACACTTTTACACTGTTGGTGGGATTGTAAACTAGTTCAACCATTATGGAAAACAGTATGGCGATTCCTCAAGGATCTAGAACTAGATGTACCATATGACCCAGCCATCCCACTACTGAGACTTATTTTATAACATAACATATGATCTATCTTGGAGAATATGTCATGTACTGATGAGAAGAATGTGTACTATGCAGTTCTTGGGCAGAATGTTATGTAAATTAGGTTTATTTGGTCTAAAGTTCAATTTAAGTCTACTGTTTCTTTCTTGATTTTCTGTCTCAATTATCTTTCTAGTGTTGTCAATGGGGTGTTGAAGTCCTCCACTATTATTGTATTGTTGTCTGTCTCTTTTTTAGGTCTGGTAATATTTGTTTCAGGAATCTGGGTGCTCCAGTGTTACGTGCATATATATTTGGAATTTTCATATCTTCTTGTGAATTGGTCCCTTTACCATGATATGAGTTTCTTTTTCATTTTTTTAAAATTGTTGATGATTTAACATATGTTTTATTTGATATAATGGTAGCTACTCCTCCTTGCTTTTCTTTCTATTTGCATAAAATATCGTTTTCCACCCATTTGCCTTCAGACTGTAACTGTCTTTACCAGTAAGTTGGAGTTTTTTATAAGTAACATATAGTTGGTTTATGTTTTTAATCCTTTTCACCAATCTATTTCTAAGTGGAGCATTTAATTTATTTATGTTCAAGGTTAATCTAAGTTTTTTGTTCCTGTCATGATGTTAATTGTTGTCTAGTTGCTGTGTAGGTTCATTGTTTTTTTCTCTCTGTCTTTTAGTTTGCTTGAATTCTGTCACATTGGTGTTTGATTTCTTTCGCTTCTTCATTTGTGAAATTGTTTTTTATACTTGTGAGTTTTATAGTTTTGTGTGATTTTATGATGGTATCAACCTTTTGTTTCCATGTTTACTGAACATTGGTTGGAGGTCTGGTCTAGTGGCGATAAAGTCCCTCAGCATCTGCTTGTCAGGGAAATACCTTATTTCCTCATTTATAAAACTTATTCTAGTAGGACACAAAAACCAGGATTGACTTTTTTTTTTTTCTTTAGGCACTTTGAAAATAGAATCCTAATCTTTACTGGCTTGTAATGCTTCTGCTGAGAAGTTTGCTGTTGGTCTGATGGAGTTATCTTTATAGGTGATAGATGCTTTTCTCCTCCTGATTTTAATATTTTTTTTTCCTTCACATTGGCCTTAGAAAGTCTGATGACTGTATTTCATGATGAGGCCTTTTCTGCAATGTATTTTTCTGGAATTTGTTGAGACTTTTGTATCTGGATGCCTAAATCTTTTGCTAGACTAGGGAAATTTTACTCAATTATTTTCCTAAATAAGTTTTCCAAACTTTTTGCTTGATTTATATGTTTGGCCATATTTTGTACTCCTTTTTCATTATTTTTATTTCTTTTTTAAAAAATGTTTTTGTCTTACTGGATTAATCCAAAAGACTTTTCTTCAAGTTCTGAGATTTATTTTCTTCTACTTCATCTAGTCTGTTGCTGAAGACTTTATCTATTTTTTGTAATTGCTTCAAGAGATTTTTCATTTGCAGAAGTTCTTTTTGGTGTTTTAAAAATCTGTTTATCTGGTAAGTTTGTCATTCATGTTCTAGATTGATTTTCTGATTTATTTGTATCCTTTTTCAGATTGCTCTTTATCCTAATTGAGCTTCTTTAAAAATCAGTATTTTGAATTCTGTATCTGGTATTTCAATAACTTCATTTTGCTTAGGACTCATTGCTGGAAAGTTAGTGTGATCCTTTGGGAGTTTCATAAAACCGTGTTTTTTGAAATACTTCTAGAATTGTTATGTTAGTTTCTTTTCATCTGGAGTGACTGTCACTTCTTATTTTTTGAGTGTACTTTTAAAAATATTATTTTTAACTTTTATTTTACATTCAGAGGTATGTGTGCTGGCTTGTTATGTAGGTAAACTTGTATCATGGGAGTTTGTTCTACAGATTATTTCATCACCCAGGTGTTAAGCCTAGTACCCGTTATTTATTTTTTTCTGGTCATCTCCCTCCTCCCAACCTCTACCGTCTTATAAGCCCCAGTATGTGTTGTTTCCCTCTGTAAGTCCATGTGTTCTCATCATTTAGTTCCCATGTATAAGTGAAAGCATGTGGTGTTTGGTTTTCTGTTCCTGTATTAGTTTGTTAGAAGATAATGGCCTCTGGCTTTATTCATGTCCCTGCAAACAACTTAATCTCATTCATTTTTTATATCTGCATAGTATTACATGATGTATATTTACCACATCTTTTTTATCCAGTCTATCACTGTTGGGCATTTAGGTTAATTCTATTCTATATCTTTGCTATTCTGAATAGTGCAGCAAAGAACATATACATGCATGTGTTTTTTGTTTGTTTGTTTGTTCGTTTTTTGAAATGGAGTTTCACTCTGTTGCCCAGGCTGGAGTGCAGTGGCACTATCTTGGCTCATGGCAACCTCCATCTCTCAGGTTCAAGCAATTCTCCTGCCTCAGCCTCCCAAGTAACTGGGATGACAGGCGTGTGCCACGATGTCCAGCTATTTTTTTTTTTTTTTTTGTATTTTTAGTACAGACAGGGTTTTGCCATGTTGATCAGGCTGGTCTCGAACTCCTGATCTCATGTGATTCACCCACCTCAGCCTCCCAAAATTCTGGGATTACAGGCATGAGCCACCTCACCTGGCCAGCATGTGTCTTTATAACAGAAAAATATATATTCCTTTGGGTATAAACACAGTAATAAGATTGCTGGGTTAAATGGTATTTCTGTATGTAGGTCTTTGAGGAATTTCCACACTATCTTCCATAATAGTTGAACTAATAGACACTCCCACCAGTAGTGCATAAGCATATCTTTTCCTCCACAACCTTACCGGCATCTGTTATTTTTAGACTTTTTAATAATAACCACTCATTGTGGTTTTTGTTTGCATTTCTCTGATAATCAGTGATGTTGAGGTTTTTTTTTGTTCATATGATTATTGGTCACATATATGTTTTCTTAGGAAGTGTCTGTTCATGTCCTTTGCCCATTTTTTTTTTATGAATTTGCTTAAGTTCCTTATAAATGCTGGATGTTAGACCTTTGTCAGATGAAAAGTTTGCAAATTTTTTCTCCATTTTGTAGATTGTCTGTTTGCTCTGTTGACAGTTGGCTGTGCAGAAGCTCTTGAGTTTAATTAGATCCCATTTGTCAATTTTTGCTTTTTATGTAATTGCTTTTGATATCTTTTCATAAATTTTTTGTCTGTTCCTGTGTCCAGAACATTATTGCCTAAGTTATCTTCCAGGGTTTTTAATGTTTTGGATTGGTTTTACATTTAAGTCTTTAATTCATCTTGAGTTAATTTTTGTATATGGTATACAAAACGAGTCAGTTTCAATTTTCTGCATGTGGCTAGCCAGTTATCCCAGCACCATTTATTGAATAGGGAATCCTTTTCCCATTGCTTGTTTTTGTCAGATTCAATGAAGATCAGATACTTGTTGGTATGCAGCCTTATGTCTAGGTTCTCTATTCTGTTCCATTGGTCTATGTGTCTGTTTCTGTACCAGTACCATGCTGTTTTGGTTACTCTTGCCCTGTAGTATAGTTTGAAGTCGGGTAGCACAACATGTTCTTTTTGCTTAGGATTTCTCTGGATATTCGGGCTCTTTTTTGGTTCCATATGAATTTTAAAATAGTTCTTTTTTTTTCTAGTTCCACGAAGAATCTCATGGTGGCTTAATAGGAATAGCATTGAATCTATAAGCTGTTTTAAGCAGTATGACATTTTAGTGATATTGATTCTTCCTATCCCATAAGCATAAAATATTTTAACATTTCTTTATGCTGTCTCTGATTTCTTTGGGCAGTGTTTCATAGTTCTCCTTGTAGGGCTCTTTCACCTCCCTAGTTAGCGATATTCCTAGGTATTTTATTCTTTTCATGGCAATTGTGAATGGGAATACATTCCTCATTTGGCTCCCACCTTGACTGCTAGTAATTTTATTCACATTTATTTAGTATCCTCAGATTTTGCTGAAGTTGTTTATCAGCTTAGGAATCTTTTGGGCTAAGGCTATGGGATTTTCTAGATACAGAATCATATCATCTGCAGACAGGGATAGTTTGACTTCCTCTTTTATTTGGATGACTTTTATTTATTTCTCTTGCCTGATTGTCCTGGCCAGAACTTCTAATATCATGTTAAATAGGAGTTTTGAGAGAGGGCGTACTTCTCTTGTACTGGTTTTCAAGGAAAATATTTCCAGCTTTTGCACATTTAGGATGCTGTTGGCTGTGTGTTTTTCATGTGTCTTGTTATTTTGAGGCATGTTCTTTTAATACCAAGTTTATTCAGGGTTTTTAATATGAAGAGATGTTGAAATTTGTCAAAAGACCTTTCTACATCGATTGAGATAATCATGTTGTTTTTATCTTTGGTCCTGTTTATGTGACGAATTACATTTAATGATTTGTGTATGTTGAACCAAGTTTGCATCCCAGGGATAAAGCCTACTTAACTGTGGTAGATAAACTTTTTGATGCACTGCTGGATTCGGCTAGTCTCACAAGCAAGAATGATTATTCAGGGTATTGGAGGATCCACTGTTCTCTGCACAGTGTTAGTGCAAGGTTGGGGCACTGGCAGGGATGGGGCTGGCTGGCTCTGTGCTCGTCAAGGCTTGCTCTGCAAAGGTGGCAAGCAGGGAGAGAGGGGATGGACTGCACTCCCATTTGCTGGTGGTGCAAGTAAAGCAAAACCCACCCAGGCAGACACATACCAGTCCCATTGCCATGAGCTCAGGGGATGCTACAGTGTGGGGAAAGAGCATGCAGGCTAGTGTGTGGCCATAGGGGTCACCTCACTGGAGCTTTCTATTGGTCAGGCACAGAAGCTATGATGTGGGCCCCCGGGGCACCCAAGACTGCCCTGTAAGCAGATGTGGGCAGGCTGGGACCCTGGGAGAGGCCAGCAGACCAACCGGTGCTCAGGTCTGACCAGCGCCGTCTGATGTATAAGACCGTCCTGCAAAGATCACGTCAAATAGTGCCTCCTGGGGCTAAAGTCTCTTATGGGAGAAAGTTGAGCCTAGGGGAATGGCTGTCCCTGGCCATGCTCCACTACAGGTGCTCCAGCACCAAACCCTCTGGGCTCCACATCAGCTGGTTGCTGCAACGCCCCCGCCCCCCGACCCACCGCCACTTCTTTAAGCAGCTCTCCCTGTTATCTTAAGTGTCTGTGGTGGTCGAGGGGTCCTCTCCTGGTGGGGTTTCAGAGCCCATGGTACGATTGAGTTGCTCCTTGCCAGTTCAACTCATCCATTGCCTCAGAGCTAGCGTGGTTAAAAATGAATCCTGGGGCATGAGAGCCCATACCGGGTTCTCAAATTTCTCTCCCTTCATCCCAGCTTCTGTGTCTTTCTTCTGTCCACTCTTCGAGTTTATCTTAATTGAGACAGGACTTTGTTTTCCTTGAGGATGTGACTATAATGTATGTTGATTATTTGGCTTTGCTTCTGTATGTTTTCATGGATTATTTGGCTTTGCTTCTGTATGCTTTCAATGGTGAAGCTCCGTATGAATTCCTTGGTTGTAAATAGCCTTATTGTGGTGGCTCAAATGCTGGTTGTAGAAGTGGTGCACTGTGCATGTGAGCAGTCTCACAGCCTCCTGTGAAACTGAGGTGGCAGGATTTTTAAGAACTGTATATTTTTCCAAAGTGCCATACACTTGTGTCGGCCGATTATGTATTGGGTTGTTCAGGCCTACCCCTAGGCCAGTAGGTGGCACTAGCAGGCAAAAGCTGGCTGTGGAAGTAACTTAACAGTAGGCCTTCTGCTTGATCTTTATTTACCAGAAGCTCTCCAGTGCCTCAGGCAATGGGCAGGGCTATGGAATGTACCGTCACCCGGGCTCCATACTTAGCTCCAGAGTGGGGGAATGAAGCTGGGCAGAGCTGGACTGGACAAGATGACACGTGAGTCCCCCAGTGGCTGGTGCAAGCACCAGCTTCCGTGGGAGTCCAAGGGGCAGCCACCAAATGCCCAGAGATATGCCCAGGCAAAGAGTTGAGAAACCACTGATGCACCTAATTCTCTGCACAGGAAGGGAGGGGTGGCCCAAGCTTTCAATCCAGGCAAGCAGGATTGGGATCAGCCTCCCTCCCACTCCCCAGAATCAGCAGAGTTCAGTCTCTTTCCTGATTAAGAGAGCAAAATGAGGTACCTTGCAGTATCACACACAGACTGGTCCCCAGGAACAAAGCTCTTGCTGTCTGCAATCTTGCCACCCAGTCAAAACTGTGGCTCCAGGAAAATCTCTTCCTGCTCTGGTCCCATGACGGATAGAGCCTAATTCCAGTGCCTGCAGCTGGAGTACATTCCACACTTGCCTCTCAGTTCTGCTCGTGGGCACCCTTCCCATACTCCAAGTGCTTCAATCTCCAGCCCAAGACTTAAACGTACTCAGTGGCCACTGCTGCCAGATTGCCAAACATTACCTGGCTTGGTATGTGCCTGGATAGAGAATGGCATCCTCCTGGGAAAATGCCTGAAGCCTTTCCTAGTGCCTTTCCTTTTCACAGTCACTTAGCCTCTCCCCAACTTAGAACCAGTGCTTGGGAGGGACAAGGTGCTCTTCCATGGCCTGGTTATATGGTTCCCTAGTTGAAAGGTGGATCACAGAAGTACACTCTCTGCCCTTCTCCTATATTGGGGTTTCACTGACAGTTCTCAGCCAAATGTGGTCATAAACGCTGCTTGCTCACCTTCTCTTCCCGGAATCTGAAGTGTACTTCACTTTTCCAATGAATTCCCATTTTCCTTCTTGAATAAAAGATCACTGTGAATCTCCACACACTATTTTGCTATTTACAAGTAGATGAGGTGTGCTAACAAAGCCTCTAATCCACCATCTTGGGGAAAAAAAGAAGTTCAACTTTATTCTGAATAGGTGTTGGATTTTGTTCAAATATTTTTACATCCATTGATAAGAAAATGTGACTTTTCTTCCTTAGACTGTTGATGTGGTGGGTGACATTGATTGATTTTCTAATATTAAACCATTCTTGCATACCTGGACTAAATCCCACTTGGTCATGGTACATTAGTGTTTTAATATGTTTTAATATATTCATGGGCATTATTTGCTAACATATTGAGAACTTTTGCATCTGTATTCACGATGGAAGTAGGTCTGTATTTTCTTTCCTTTTTTATTGTCTGTATAATTTTGGTTTAAGGCTAATCCTGACTTTATAACATGAGTTAGGATGTATAATCTTCACTTCTATTTCTTTGGCATAGATTGTGCAGATTTGGTATTATCTCTCCATTAAGTGTTTGGTAGAATTTATAGTGGATATATCTGAGCCTAGAAATTTATTTTTCTGAAGGTTGTAACTATAAATTCAATTTCCCTAATAGTCATATAGCTATTCAGGTTTTCTAATCTATCTTGTGTAACAAATGAATCACATGCCTATGATTTCCATTGGCCATCCTGGAAACAATGTTGAAATATGGTTTGTTTGCTTGCTTTTTCCTTGTATACTTTACTAATTATTTGTCACTCTTGTATTGGTAAGTGCTATTGTTTGTGAGAGTATGCTTTGATCATTCAGTTCTTCATGGTACTAAAGGGATCACACAAAGCACTACAGGAAGAACATTTCAAGTAGAGGCTAGAACTGTTGCAAATGCTCTGTCATATAAGAGGAACAACAACAACAAAAAAGATTAATGCCACTAGAGCTTAGTGAATGACAGAGTAAATGACATGGGGAGAGGAAAGAGAGGTAGGACCTTCTATTTTAATTGTGATAAAAATGAATTATAAGTCTTTTTTTCTTTTTTTTTTTTGAAATGGAGTCTCACTCTGTTGCCCAGGCTGGAGTGCAGTGACTCTATGTTGGCTCACTACAACCTCCACTTCCCAGGTTCAGGTGATTCTCCTGCCTCAGCCTCCAGAGTAACTGGGATAACAGGCATCCAACATCATGCCCGGTTAATTTTGTATTTTTAGTAGAGATAGGGTTTTGTCATGTTAGCCAGACTGGTCTGGAACTCCTGAACTCAGGTGATCTGCCTGCCTCAGCCTCCCAAAGTGCTGGGATTACAGGTGTGAGCCATCGTGCCCAGTCTCTGTAATTCTGACAGAAACCACTGGAGAGTTGTAAACAAGAAAAGTGTATCACCTGATTTGTATTCCTAAAATATTACTTTTGCTAATGTGGAGTGGATGGATTATAGGGAAAAATAATCAAGTAGGAAGACTAGATAGTAGGGTATCACAGTAGTCCAGGTGAAAGACTATGGAGAACTGGATTAGAGTTTTGGCTGTAGAAATATGATAAATAATTATATTCAGTTTATGTTTTCAAATAGTACCAACAATTCTTGTTAAAGAATGCTGCAACTATGTGGCCACAAAAGTTGTCTTGCCCAGTATGTATTATATTATAATATTATATGTATTGTTATATATAAGTTTTCTGTAAATATACAGTATAATATAAACATTATTAGTTTAAATCATTTTTTAGTTAAAGCAAGGCTCTGTTTTAATTACAACTACAAGGAGGGATTACGGATGTTTTATTAATATATTTGACAATATGTGGTTGGATAAGTAGAAATATTAAAACATAAGAATTTAAATATTCAATTAATTATTGCATGGTGTAATAGTGTGATATTGGTGTGCGTTCTCACCAATTCCATCTAAGTTGATGTTAAACTACACATTTTAACTTTCTTTTATGTGTTATTCAGAATGACTATGTCAATGATTATTTTATGTTCATGTATTTCTTTGTATTAAGTTGGCAGAAAATGGTATGGTATGGCATTTCACTTAATTATTAGCAAACAAATACCTATTGAATCAATTAATTAGTTAGTTGAATTATTTTGTCTCGGTTTAATATCAAATAATTTGGTAAGGAAAACAATATTTTAAAACTAAAACGAATGAGTCAGCAATTCCCTGTTAAGGGTATCGTTTTTAAAAAATGGAATAAAGCCAACTATGATTACAGAACCAACTTCTTTGCAGAAAGACTAAATAAACTCTCAAAGACATTCTACTTTCTTTGAGTGAAAAAGGTTTAAGGTAGGGCTAAATAATCATTTAAGATAATTTAACATATCTAATAATTATAACTAAGTAAATGGGGGTCCCATTACAGAGATTCTTAATCCTATCTAATTATCTATCTACAGATTTTCAAAAGTATTAATGCCTGGTCTCAACCTCAGGACAATTACATCAAAACTGCTAGGAATGACTAGCATCGGGTTTTGAAGCCCCTTGGATAATTCTGATATGCAAACAAAGTTTAAGCAGTGATTCTTTACTTCAGTATATTGAAATTATCTTGGGAGTTTTAAATAACACTGATGCCTCCCTGCCTTCCCAGGAGTTTCTGATTTAGTTGGTTTGAAACGTGTCCTGGGAAATGAAAGTTTCAGAAGCTCCTCCAGGTGATTACAATGGGATTCCCAGGCGGTAACTACTGTCATTAAACCACTGCTTAGTTTGCCCCTACTAGGCAGGTGAAAAGAATGCACCTATTGAAAAATGCCTCGCCTGCTCATATAAATACAACATAGAAAACATACTTACAATGATAAGACTCTTCTCTAAATTCTGGATGAAATTAATGTCCACTTCATTAGGTTTTGTGAGAACTTAATGTAATATATGAGTACCTTACTCATTAAAAACACTTAATAATGTTAGCTACTATTATTTATACATCAACATCACTAAACTTTAAATGTCTTGTGTGATTCAAGTAAGTAAACATGACCTACTCAAAATTGTGTGACATTATCCATCCCAGTGTGTGGAACATAAGTAATAAGTATGTGTTGAAAAAACATATTTATGAATGAGTGAGCTAATGAATGAATTGCTATTGCCATTAGAAATGAAACATAAGGGCAAAGCTCAAAGGTGGGATTTTCGGGAATATTTATAATAATGGAGAAACAAGAAGAAAGGAAGCCAGAGAACAGTACTGTCAGGGAAGGAGAAAGCTGGACTATAAAATGTTTTGTAAGGCAAGACACAGAGACATTTAAACAGGAAGATGACTCTACTGTGTCAAATATGGCAGAAAGACTGATATTGGCATTTCTCACTAATTCTTATAAAATGGTATCAATTCAAATTAGCAAAAGACTAGAGGTTTTATGCTCAAAATAAATTAGTCTACAAACTAAGTTACCAGTAAACAATGATTTTAATTAAAATATGAAACAAATCACATTATAAGTAATATATTTTATCAGACTAGTAAAACTCACTGACATCAAGGGCATTGTCATTAGGCTTCCAGCATGTGCTATCCTGACTATTCGGTCTGCCTCTGAGAAATTATTTTACCTGTAGTAAGGTTAAATTTAGAAAACTAGACAGAGAAAGTATTGGTCTACAGTATCTTAAAGAGTAGTCTGTATAAACTGGCTTATAACTTGCTTTGACTCATTTAACAACCTAAGGAAAAGTTTTTTATGTTATCAGTTAATCTTTTACATCATTATTTTTAATGATTTTATCACCCTCCGTCTTCAAAACGAAATACTAGTCCTTTTTAGGATAAACAGTAGCTTCAAATGTATTGCAATTATAAACCATTCTGGATCTGAAATCACTAAAGATAAAGATTTGCAAGTATCATGAATATATTCTCAGAACACTTTTTCTTGAAGTTTAATGGTTGCGTCAATAGGGAAGCACCGTTTTAATGCTTGTGATACAAATTCTACTAGAAGCAGTGAAAAGGAGTGCTGACTTCCACACATCTTCATCAACACTGTGTTTTGTAATTTTTTCTTTCTTTTTGTGTCACAAAAAAATTGTCACATCATGGTTTTAATTTGCATTCATATGCTTAATGCTGGGTGAATCTTTTGGGAGCTGATTTGAGAATTTTCACACCCAAAGCTGGAGAGAGTGCTGAACCTAGGTAGGTGGGCAGTGCCAGGGACTCAGCTGGAATCTGTTTCTACAAAGAAAGAGAAGGCAGTTTAAACTCAGGAGGCCAAAAGTAGACATGACAATCTAAAAATGGAAAGACAAATATCCAAGAATTAGGCCATGGACAGTGAGCAGCCAGAGAATGAGATTTTGTCAGAAAGTCTTGCCAAATTGCTTTGAGCAAGATTGTTGACTCACAGTGAGTCTCGTGGATCTTCAACAGTGTAGAGCATGAGTGAGAAATCTGTACTTCAAAGGGAGGTGTAGGCCAAATAGGTTCTAAGAATAGAAAACTTAAAGGAACCCCAGTGCATTGAAAAAATGGGAAGTGATGCAGGAGTAGAACTGATGCTTGGTTCAGAGCATCTATGTTAGAACAATTTAGAACTTGAAGGCAATCTAAATACACACCAGTAAGGAAGTGGCTTAAGGTTTGGCATATTCATAATTAATATACTCTCTGGTAATTAAAAAGATGATTTAGATCGAAATGTATTAACATACAAGGATCACTGTGACATTCTAGGATGTAAAAATCATGTTGCAAAACAGATTTCTATTACAGACCAATTTATGTTAAACATTTTCCAATATGTGTATATTTAGGAAAAAAGTCTTGAACAATATTTACCAAATAATAAAGCAAAATTGGCTAAGAAGAGGGGATCAGTTATGATATGGTGAGTAGAGGAATGAAAGGGAATCGTAGGTTTTTAATCAAATTCCTTGGTAGTTGGATTTTATAAGCACATATGTTCATGAATAATAAGTATATTAAAAATAAAATATTTCATTTATCCTTTATGAATATACTAACATTGCACATTCTTATTACATTTTTATTTCTAAGTAAATATCAAATATGTAATTTGGCATAGACATAAAAGTGAAAACATTCACAATAATTGTCTTTGACTACTATAATCATAAAAATTTTCTCACTATTTTCTTGAATTTTGCATTTTTATGATAAGAATTAGAATAATGCATATATTGAAGCAGTTCTCTTATTCTGTCTTAGCTGAGGTCTCAAAGACCGAAATCCCTTTCCAAGTGCTGCACTACTTATGGGGGATATGCTGAGATTACAAAATCCATTTCAGCCAATATTAATCCATCTTCCATATTGACATTATAAAATAGTAGAGGTGAAGTAAAACAATGCTCTTAAACTTCAATTTGTGTACAAATGACTTGGAGATCTTGTTAAAATGCATTAGGTCTGGGGTGAGACCTGAGATTGTATAATGTCAACAATTTCTTAGGTCATACTGCAGCTCCACAGACCATACTTCAAGAGTGAAAGGGAAATTTAAAAATAATTTTTGGTGTGCTCTGTGGGGAATAAGAGAAGTGCTTCCTTTTTACATTAAGCCCAGGGACAGATGCTGCAAGATGACCACTAAAAGAGCATGACATAGATCTCATAGAGTTAAGGAATGAAAGCACAGGACTCTGACCTATATCTTAAAAGTCTGAAGAGAGAGGCTCTGACTATATTGCTTTAGGCTGCCAAGACATGGCTGCAAGAACAGCAAGTGGCACTTTCATTAACTTGGAAAATGTTTGTTTTCTGGTGTCTAGCTGTGATACCTGTCAATCAGAGCTGGCCTGGAGTTATCTTAAAGACCCTCCACCAACAGGGCCACCTGGATGAGCTGAGCAATGAGTCATAAGCAATCAACCAGAAGGATTCCTCGATCATGTTCTCATGACAGAAGATTTAGCTTTCAAATATGCCACTTCTCAAGCATTCTGATGCCGTAGCACAACTCTATCAGTGACATGAATCTGTGCCTTTCAACCTAAATCTTCTTTTTCAAGGGCAGAAACAAGGGCTAGTGAATCAGGAAGGAGGTGAGTTGAGGGATGGGAAACTACCCATCTACTTTTTTACCTGATGTAAACTCAAGCTCACAGATGAGAAAAAATTTAACTTGGACGTTACAAATTTCAGTTATCACACTAAAATGTATTCTTTAAGATTTTCGAAGTGACCAGACAACTTTCATTATTTAGATGGAATGGGAAAGCAATGGGACTTACACAAAATTTTATTCCAGGGGAGAAAGGAATTGGTAAACAAATTTAATAGAAAAAAAAAAAAAGCTTCTGTTGTTATCCTCATGTGTGTTTTGTGCCTTCAAAATACCAGGTCATAATATATATTACATTTATAAATTTTTGTGTAAAATAGTTATGTTATAATGCTATAAAATATTTCCAAGTGTATGTTCTAGGGGTCTTGATAACATATTAACAGTTGTATTTTGTGAAGGATGTATTAAAATACAGTATTATCCAGGCCATTTTTAAATTGAGTATTTGAGAAAAATTATCTGTAAATTGCAAACTTTTTAGAATGTTCTCCCACCTCAACTTACCCCCTTTACTTCCAGCTATTCCTTTTCCCAGATGAAGAAGTATCCACAGAAGCCATCTTCATTTACAACCAATCATTATGATTGTGGCTAATTGCACAAGGGTTGGAAAGCTGATCCAAACTGGTTTAATCACAGTCCCTTCCACAGGAATTTAGAATTTAGTCAATGAGAAAAAGAAAGAGAAAGAGAAAGAGGGGGACTGGTAAGTGGATCTATAATATGTAAACTTGATGGCAGTCACATTTCACTAAGTCATTTGAGGGAAATGACACATAGAGAAGGCAGAAGAGAGAGATGGAAACAGAAAGTATGCAATCTGGTTTCTCAACAATTAAATGCGTCCTCCACAAGAGCAGTGACTTTTGCTTATGCTACTGCAGTTAATTTATAATGAATTATAACCAAAATAGTCTTAACTAGTGCATAGAGATAATCGATACATTGAAATTAAAGTGTGACATCTCAAAGACCAAGGATTATGTATGTAAAATGAAAGCTATTTGTAAAATAAAAGTACTCATTCTTCATTTAAAGGTGGGATCTATACAGTTTTAAAGAAAAAGTTTCTTGATTCAAGGCTGTAATATTAGGGTGTAAGAATACTACATAAAAGAGTCTATAAGGTATAGAAAAACTCCGGTTTACAGCAATACATTCCATCTCCCAGAGCAATTGTTTACTTTCTGAAGCACATCTTCTAGTTTCAGAAGGAAACAGACACTGACTGTTGCAGCTTAACCTGACGTGAGACCTGCATAGTTTCATTTTCCTAATTTGGAGGGACCTTTGAAGAAGATTTAACTTCTCATTTAGCTATAGACTTTTATTTTCTAAATATATGTCATTTCATCCACTCCTCTTCATTTCACCTGCCTCTACCATGATCCGTGATAATTTAACTCATCCTAACTATGCTAAATCCCTCAGCAGCTGCCCAGTGTTCTTAGGATAAAAATAAAAATTACTGGCATAATCCATAGAGTCATGGCATCATCTGGCCCTGCCAGTTGCATCTAATATTCTCCTGCTTACTTTATAGAGTTACAGCTTCTTTAATAATCTTTCAGTTTCTCAGGCATTTCAGCTGCTTAGGACACAGGGTTTTACATAAACATTTCCCTTTCTTTATGACACTCCTACCTCTCTCCTTCAAACTGTCATTCTCACTAATACTTCCAAACTCATCTCAAAAATTATCATTGCTAGAAAGCCTTCCCAGACCACCACTCCCTCATCAACATAACTGTTTCCCTACTCCTGCATGCTTCCATTAAATATTTTTATTCTATTAGATTATTTATTGCATTTATAAACTCGTCTTCCATAATGTGAATATTTGAATGATGAGTGCTGCCACTTCCTCCCATAATAGAAGGAGAAAATGTATGTTTTTTGCTGTTACTCTTCATTGCTCATTTTTGTATCCCTAGTGTTCTAGCAAATTGATTAATAGATTAATACAAAAAACTAAACAAATGTGGGTTCAGTATTTAGAAAAATCAATTTTATTGAGATACAATTTATATACAATAAAAAACACTCTAAGAGTTGGTTCCACATTTTCTAGATGTTAATTATAATGAACTGAGATTTAAAATGGAAAATAGTACTTTAAAATTTCTTCACAGAAGTTCAGATACTCTGATTGGAGATCCGGATTTTACAATCAATGACATTGGCTTAGGAGAGAAAAATTAGGACAAAGCAATTTCATACAATGTAGATTCCTATGGTAAACTGCCATGTTTCCTATCAATGGATTTATTATATAATATGACAGATTATGTAAAACAAAAGCTATTTATAAAACTAAAATACTCAATTATTAAATTAAAAGCTCAAAATAAAAGTGAGTAATATTTGTGGATAAGAAATGAATATGTCTACTAAGCATGCAAAATCATAGATAAAATAAAATATTACAGATATTCACAATAAAGTGTCTAAGAAAAGGACCATGGTATTCACTCTAGTATTTTATAATTATTATTCCTAAAAGTTTTTAACAATAAAATATGTCTGGAAATAAACCAAAATAGTGTAATCATTTTTTAAAAAATATAAGCCCTTGTAGGCAATATGATTGCATGCTTAGGACATGCATTAAAACTAGTTTATATGTTGTTACAATAAATAAAGTGATTTAACAAATGTGCTATATATCAGTGTACAAAAATTAATAGTATCATTATATATACTAGCAATAACCATTGGGAAAATAAGAAATAATAACCCATTCACAATAAAAACACATCTGTGAAACACCCAGCAATACCTGTGTGAATTAAGAGAACATTAGCAGTGGCCTGGCAGTACTTCCTGTGGGCCTATGATGGTGGTAGGGTGTGGCTCTTCTACCTGTGGAAAGGGTAAGAAGGAATTGAAAGTACTGCATCTCATGGTTTGTGTCAGTACACCCACAGTACAATGGAACACAGAGTAGACTTCTAAGGTTTTGACTGCATCCCTGGTTCCTAGACAGCACCTCTGGACTCATCTGGGCCTGGGGGAACTTGCCAACCTGAAGGGAAGAACAAAGCCTGGCTGGCTTCTCCGCATGCTGACTGTAAAGCCCCAGGGCCTTGAGAAAACATAAGCAATAGCTAGGTAGTAGTTACAGCAGGCCTTGGGTGAAGCCCGGTGCAGTCCTGGCTTCAGATCTGTCTGACCCAGCACAGACCCAGTGGTGGTGGTCACATGGATGCTTGGGTCACTTCACCCCCAGCTCCAGGTAGTTCATAATAGAGAGAGAAATTCTATTAGTTGGAGAGAAAGTGAGGGAAGAAAACAAGTCTCTGCCTGGTAATCCAGAGAATTCTTCCAGATATTATCCAAGGTCAACAAGGTGGTGCCTCTACAAGTCTGCAAGAGCCACAGTGTTAGTAGGCTTTGGTAACCACATGTTAGTAGACTTGCCCCTTAATGCAGATATGGTTTAGATCACAATACTCAAGATCTTTCAAATATCTGGAAAGTCTTCCCAAAAAGGATTGGTACAAACAAGCTCAGACTGCAAAGATAACAGTAAACACCTGACTCTTCAACGTCCAGAAACTGACAAACATCCACAAGCATTAAGACTGTCTAGAAAACATGACCTCTTAAAATGAACTACATCAGGCACCACACCAGGGGCTAATCTCAGAATGACAGAGATATTTGACCTTTCAGACAAAGAATTCAAAACAGCTGTTCTGAGGAAATTCATTGAAATTCAAGATAACAGAGAAGGAATTCAGATAGGAAGTGCACAGAAAAACAAAGAATATTGTAACACTGTGAATGTTGTGTGTAAACTACTCTTAAGTAGAAAGACTAAAAGATTAATCAATCAAGAATAATAACTGCAACAATTTTTCAAGACATAGTACAATAAGATATAAATAGAAACAACAAAAAGTTAAAAAGTAGGGGGATAAAGATAAGGTGTAGAGTTTTTAAATTAGTTTTCTAATGGTTTGTTTACACAAACACTATTAAGTTGTTATCAGCTTAAAATAATGGGTTGTAAGATACTATTTGCAAGCCTCGTGGTAACTTGAAATAAAAAAATACAATGAATATATAAAAAATAAAAAAGTAAGAAATTAAATCATACTAGGGAAAGTTGCCTTCACTAAAAGATATAGGAAAGAAGAAAGAGAAGACCATAAAACAACTAGAAAACAAATGACAAAATGACAGGAGTAAGTTCTTACTTAACAACATTGAATGTAGATGAACTAAATTCTCCAATCAAAAGACACAGACTGGGTAAATGGATAGAAAAAGAAAAGCCAATGATATGTTGCCTTCAAGGAACACACTTCACCTGTGAAGACACATAGACTGAAAATAAAGAGATTGAAAAAGATAGTTCATGCCAATAGAAACCAAAAAAGAACAGGAGTAGCTATACCTAAAGCAGAAGAAATAGATTTCAAGACAAAAACTTTAAGAAGAGACAAAAAAAAAGTCATTAAAATGATAAAGGGATCAATTCAACAATAGAATATAACAATTTTAAAAATACATGCGCCCAACACTGGAGCACTGAGATAATAAAGATAGCATTATTAGAGCTAAAGAACGAGACAGCCTTCAGTACAATAATAGCTACAGACTTCAACACCCAGTTTAAGCATTGGATGGATCTTCTAAACATAAAATCAACAAAGAAACATTGCACTCAATCTTATATATAAGATAATCAACCAAGAAACATTGGACCTAATCTTAATGTAGACCAAATGGACCTAATAGATATTTATAGAACATTCCATGCAATGGCTGCAGAATATACATTCTTTTCCACAGCACATGAACCATTCTCAAGGATAGAATCATACGTTAGGTCACAAAACAAGTCTTAAGACATTCAAAAAAATTGAAATTATATCAAGCATCTTCTCTGACTATGGTAAAATAAAACTAGAAATCAATAACGAGGAATTTGGGAAACAATACAAACACATGGAAATTAAACAGTATGCTTCTGAATGATCAGTGGGCCAATGAAAAAATTAAGAATGTAATTGAAAATTTTCTTGAAACAAATGATAATGGAAACACAACATACCAAAAAATAACAAGGGTTTTAATGATAAGAAAAATTCATTTAAGAAGTAGAAAACCTAGGCAAGGCAGGTGGATCACTTGAGGTTAAGAGTTTGAGCCTGGCCAGACCAACATGGAGAAACCCCATCTCTACTAATAATACAAAAATTAGCCAGATGTGGTGGTGCATGCCTGTTGTACATCTACTGGGGAGGCTCAGGCACAGGAATCACTTGAACTCGAGAGATAGAGATTGCAGTAAGCTGAGATTGTGCCACTGCCCTCCAGCCTTGGCAACAGAGTAAAACTGTGACACACACACACACACACACACACACACACACACACACGTGGAAAACCTAATTACTGGAAAAGAATGTAATTAAAGGATAATATTTTTCTTTTCCTATGTATGACAATGCATATAAAAACAAACCTCAAACATAAAATGCAAATATTGCATATTGTTAAACATACTCAACTTGAAGATATTGAACAGAAAAAACAGTTTTGGGCCAGGTGTCACGGTTTGTGCCTGTAATCCAAACACTTTGGGAGGCTGAGGTGGGAGGATTGCTTAAGCCCAGGAGTTCAAAGCCAGCTTAAACAACATAGTGAGATGTTGTCTACAAAAAAAATTAAAAAACCCCTAAGTGACACAGTAAAAGCAGTACTAAGAAGGAAGTTTGTAACTATACGTGCCTACATCAGAAAAGAAGAAAAACATCAAATAAACAAACTAATGATGCATTTTAAAGAACTACAAAAGCAAGAGCAAACCAAATTCAAAATTAGTAGAAGAAAGAAATAATAAAGACTAAAGCAGAAATAAATCTGAAATGAAGAAAATAATATATAAGATCAACAAAACAAAAAGTTGGTATTTTGAAAAGATAAACAAAATTGATATAGCTTTAGTTAGACTAATTAAAACAAAAAGAGAGAAGACCCAAATAAATAAAATCAGAGATGAAAAAGGAGACACTACAACTATTGCAGAAATTCAAAGGATTATTAGAGGCTACTATGAACAACTTGTATGCCAATACACTGGAAAATCAAGAATAAATGCATAAATACCTAGACATATACAACCGACAAAGATTAAACCATGAAGAAATCCCAAGCTTTATCAGACCACTAACAAGTAATAAAATTGAAGCTGTAATAATAAGTCTCCCAGCAAAGAAAAACCCATGCCAGTGGCTTCACTGCTGAATTGTACCAAACATTTAAAGAAAAATTAATATCAATTTTACTCAAACTATTATGAAAAATAGAGGTGGAAGGAAAACTTCCAAGCTCATTGTATGAGGCCAGTATTATGCTGATACCAAAACCAGACAGAGACACATCAGAAAAAGATTATAGGCTATTATTACTGATAAATATTGATGCAAGGATCCTCAACAAAATACTAGCAAATGAAATTTAACAACACGTTAAAAAGATTATTCAACTTGACCAAATGGGATTTACTCCAAGTATGCAAAAATGTTGAACAGATGCACATCTATCAATGTGACACATCATATCAACAGAATGAAGGACAAAAACCATATAATCATTTAAATTGATGCTCGAAAAGCATATGATAAAATTCAACATGACTTCATTTAAAAGACTCTCAAAAGACTGGGTATAGAAGTGATTAATACATTTCTCAACATAATAAAAGACACATAGCTTGTATCATACCAAATGGGGAATGCCAAAGGCCTTTTCTCTAAGGTCAGGAACATGACAAGCATTCCCAGTTTCACCACTGTTATTCAACATAGTACTGGAAGTCCTGGCCAAAGCAATCAAGCAACAGGAAAAAATAAAGGCATCAAAATTATTCTTGTTTGAATGATGTGAATCTTTTATATTTGGAAAAAACTAAATACTCCACACACAAAAAAACTATTCGAACTGATAAATGAATTCAGCATGGTTGCGGGGTACAAAATAAACATTAAAAAATTAGTAGTAGCAGTTTGATATGCCAGAGAGATAACAATTTGAAAAATAAATAATTCTATTTACTTTGCAATAGTTACAAAGAAAATAAAATACCTAGGAATTAACCTAACTAAACAAGAGAAAAGTCTCTAAAATGAAAACTATAAAACATTGGTTCAGGAAATTGAAGAGGACACAAAAAATGGAAAAATATTTTCCAATGGAATAATTAGTACTGGTAAAACGCGCACATTTCCAAAAGCAGTCTACAGAGTCAATGCAATCTCTATCAAAATAGCAATGACATTCTTCACAAAAATAGTAAAAAAATCCTAAAATTTATATAGAACCACCAAAACTCAAGAATAGCCTAAGCTATCCTAAGTGAGACGAACAAAACTGAAGGAATCACTTTAAATTACACCTAACTTTAAATTGTACTGCAAAGCTATAGTAACAAAAACTGCATGGTACTTGTGTAAAGACAGACATACAAATCAATAGAACAGAATAGAGAACCCAAAGCAAAATCCATAAATCTCATTTTTGACATTTTTGACAAAGATTCCGAGAACATATATTAGGAAAATTATATCTTTAACAAATAGTCTGGGAACACTGGATATCCATATGCAGAAAAATGAAACTAGACTCTTATCTCTAACCATATAAAAAATCAAATTAAATGTATTAAAGACATAAATGTAAGACCTCAAACTATGAAACTAGTATTATACAAGAAAGCCTCAAGGAAACTCTCTGGGGCATTTGTCTAGGCAAAATTTATTGAGTAATTCTCTATAAGCACAAGATACCAAAGCAAAAAGGGACAAATGGAATCATATCAAGTTAAAGAACTTCTGTATGGCAAAAATAATCAACAAAGTGAAGAGACAACGCACAGAATGAGAAAAAATACTTGCAAACTGCCCCTCTGACAAGAAATTAATAACCAGAATACATAAGGAGCTCAAAAAACTATATAGAAAAATGTCTAGTAATCCAATTAGAAAATGGGCAAAAGATCTGAATAGACAATTCTCAGATGTACAAATGGAAACCAGATACATGAAAAGGTGCACAAATCACTGATAATCAGAGAAATGCAAATCAAAACTAAAATGAGATATCATCTCACCGCAGTTAAAATGGCATATATCCAAAAGACAGCCAATAACAAATGCTGATGAGGGTGTGGTGAAAGGAAACCCTTGAACACTGTTGGTGGAAATGTACCTAAGTAAGACCACTATGGAGGAACCACCGTTTACAGGTTCCTCAAAAATCTAAAAATAGAGCTACCACACAATCCAGCAATCCCCCTTTTAGCTATACACCCAAAAGAAAAGAAATCAATATATTGAAGAGATTCTGCACTCCCATGTTTAGTGCAGCACTATTCACAATATTCAAGATTTAGAAGCAATCTAAGTGCCCATCAACCAATGAATGGATAAAGAAAATGTGGTACATATATACAATAAAGTACTATTCAGCCATAATAAAGAATGAGATCCAGTCATTTGCAGCAACATGGATGGAACTGGAGGACATTATGTTAAGTGAAATAAGCCAGGCACAGAATGATAAGCATCACATATTCTCATTTATTTGTGAAATCTGAAAATCAAAACAATTCAACTCATGGAGACAGAATAGCAGGATAGGTACCAGAGGCTGGGAAAGGTAGTGGAGCAGGAGGTAAGGAGGAAGTGGGAATGGTTAGTGGGTACAAAAATAGAAAGAATGTCTAAGAGCTACTATTTGGTATCACAACAGGGTTACTATAGTGAAAAACTATTTAGTTGTTCATTTAAAAATAACCAAAAGGGTATAACTGGGTTGTTTGTAACATAAAGGATAAGTGCTTGAGGTAATGGATAGCCCATTCATCCTGATATAATTCTTATACATTGCATGCTTATATCAAAATAACTCATGCAACCCATGAATATATACACCTACTACGTACCCACAAAAATTAAAAAATAACCTGTTCAAGCATTCTGACAGTATTTTATGAAGAAAAGTATAAAACCATGTGAACATATATAAAAGAAAAAATATAAATTGAGAAATACACCATGCTCCTAAACAGAAAAAGAAACTTGAAAAATATCAATTTTTTCCTAATTAAATCAATTTTTTTCCTAATTAAATTATAGATTTAGCAGATGTGGGAAGAGAAACATTCCGAAACCCATCTGTAAATAAAAAGAGTAAGATATTTTAAAAAGTTGATATATGAAGATTGATTGTATTATACAAATAAAACGGTATAAAACTATAATTATTAAAGCAGTACACTTTACAATACAGATATTGATCAATAAAATAAAGTAAAACATGTTTCTTTAAGTAAACATTAGTGTTATTGGTTGAATTGCATCTCTCTCGAAGGATATATTGCAATTCTTACCCTCAATAACTATGAATGTGACCCCATTTGGAAACAGGCTATTTAAAGAGGTAATCAAGTTAAGCTGCATTTATTAGAACAGGCCCTAATCCAGTATGATTGGTGTCCTTATAAAACGTGAAAATTTGGACACAGGAAAATTATGCAAAGACACAGTGAAAATGCCACCTGAAGATGGAAGATTGAGTGATGTATCTACAAGCCAAGAAATGCCAAAGACTATAGACAAAACACCAGAAAAAAAGGAAAAAGCAAAGAAGAACACTAATGTTTACTTTCAAGAAAACATTACCTAGTAATGGGATCGCTAGGTTGCATGGTATTTCTGTTTTTAGGTCTTTGAGGAATCACCACACTGTCTTCCACAATGGTTGAAGTAATTTAAACTCCCACCAATGTAAAAGTGTTCCTTTTTTTCCACAACCTTTCCAGCACCTATATTTTGTCTTTTTGTTAATAGCCATTCTGACTGGTGTGAGATGGTATCTCATTGTGGTTTTGATTTGCATTTCTCTAATCATCAGTAATGTTGAGCTTTTCTTATGTGCTTGTTGACCGCATGTATCTCTTCTTTTGAAAAGCATCTGTCCGTGTCCATTGCTCACTTTTTTAAACTTTAGTTTAAGTTCACGGGAAAATATGCAGGTTTGTTACACGGGTAAACTTGTGTCATGGTGGTTTGTTGTACAGATTATTTCATCACCCAGGTATTAAGCCTCGTACCTGTTAGTTATTTCTCCTGATCCTCTCCCTCCTCCCATCCTCCATCTTCTGATAAGCTCTATGGGTTGTTACTCTCTATGTGCCCATGTGTTCTCATCATTTAGCTCCCATGTTTAAGTGAGAACATGCAATATTTGGTTTTCTGTTCCTGCGTTAGTTTGCTAAGGATAATGGCCTCCAGCTATATCCATGTCTCTGCAAAGGATATAATCTTGTGGTGTTTTTTTTGTGTGTGTGTTTGCATAGTATTCCATAGTGTATACGTACCACATTTTATTTTGCTCACTTTCTAGTGGGGTTGTTTTTTCTTGTAAATTTGTTTTAGTTGCTTATAGATGCTGGATATTAGACCTTTATGAGATTCAGAACCTCTTGAGTTCAATTAGATCCCATTTGCCAATGTTTGCTTTTGTTGCAGTTGCTTTTGCTGTCTTTGTCATGAATCTTTTGCCCATTCCTATGTCCGGAATGATATTGCTTAGGTTGTCTTCCAGGGTTTTTATAGTTTTGGGTTTTACATTTAAGTCCTTAATCCATTTTGAGTTAATCTTTGTATATCGTATAAGAAAGGAGTCCAGTTTCAATCCTCTGCATACTGCTAGCCAGTTATCCCAGCACCATTTATTGAATAGAGAGTCCTTTCCCCATTGCTTGTTTTAATCAGGTTCATGGAAGATGAGATTTTTGTATCTGATCTGATAGTGTGCGGCCTTATTTCTGGATTCTCTATTCTCTTCCATTGGTCTATGTGTCTGTTTTTGTGCCTGTACCATGCTGTGTTGGTAAGTGTAGCCCTGTGGTATAGTTTGAAAAAACTTATTTTAAATATGCTAATTATTTCACTGTTTAATGGAGCATTGCCCAACTATACAGTTAAATAAAATAAGATTTACCTATGAAATTGAATATTTGAAGCAAATAAACTTATTTATTCAACAATTATTTATTAAATGTGTGACCAGGTGCAGAGGCTCACGCTTGTAATCCCAGCACTTTGGTAGACCGAGGTGGGCAGATCACTTGAGGTCAGGAGTTCGAGACCAGCCTGGCCAACGTGGTGAAACCCCATCTCTACTAAAAATACAAAATTAGCCAGGCGTGGAGGCACATGCCTGTAATCCCAGCTACTCGGGAGGCTGAGGCAGGAGAATTGCTTGAACCTGGGAGACAGAGGTTGCGGTGAGCCGAGATCACAACACCGCACTCCAGCCTGGGTGACAGAGCAAGACTCTGTCTCAAAAAATAAAAATAAAAATAAAAATAAAAATAAAATAAAATAAATTATTATGTACTATGCATCAGACATTGGTCTAAGTTCTCTTAATTGAGCAGTGAATAAAACAAGACTCTACTAGAGTTCTGGGGTGTGTGTGTGTGTGTTTGTGTGTCTAAAATAAGGGGAAAAAGTAGACTATAGGAAAAGAAATACTTATCACAGGTAATATGAAGAAAACCAAGTAGACTAGGAAGATACACAGTGATGGAACAGGATAGGTTTTCTTATGAGGTGTTATTAGAACAGACACTCGAATTAAGAGAGAGAACACGCCATATATACATGAAGGGAAAGGGCACTGTGAGCAGAGGGGATGGTAAAGACAAAGACCCCAAAAGAAAGAGGTGTTCTTGGTATGGTTGAGGAAGAACAAGTAAGTCTTGGCTGGCTGGTGTGGAATGAGTGAGAAGAGAATGGGAGAAAATAAAGTCCCATGGTGAGCCAGGATCATTTATTTCATGGCCAGTAAGATGAAAACCCAGTGGTTAATAAGTTTTAATAACAGGGGTAATTTGATACTAAGGGTAAAACTTGAAGATATAAAATCAAATAAAAACAATTAAAATACATATAAACAAAATCGTCTCAACTTTATTTACAAATACAGAAAAAGGCCTCGAAGTACATATGCCAAACAGGATCAAGGGTTTGAATGATAATGAGAGACTGGGTGCTTTTTTCTTTTCATATGCTGCTACATTTTCCAGAAATTTTACAGTGAGAATAATTTTTATAATCACAAAAAGATGTTTAAAAAGAAATATATACACATGCATAGTTACAAATTTTACCATGTTTAGAAAAAATTTCTATTAATTTGAATCTTTGTAGAAACCATTTACCTTTCAACTCTCAAAAGTTTAGATTCCTATATCTTTTCATTATTTGTCATTATTTTTCTTATTTTTATGTATTTATATTTTCTTCCTTAATTTCTGTGCACAGATAAATGAAACGAAGTCAGGTAACATTACACCAGTTGTGGACTGAAAAGTAGATTTGTTTCTAGAACATAGAGTAAAATTCTTAATGGAAGTGCTGTTTATAAATACAGCTTCCATTTTTGAGGCTCAACAATATTAACTGCAATCTAATTGATTTATGGCATCATTCTACAGATATACTCTAATATTAACTCTAATTTAAATAGTCTTGTAAAACATTGTGTGGCCTAGCCTACACAATTTGCCAATACAGGTATTGATCAGAATAATCTATACAATAAAAATAAAAGCTCATTTTATGTGTGTATGTCTGGGATAGAAAGTGTCTGGAAGATAGAGACTACAGCTGTGCATTTATATGCCTTTGGTAGAATATTATTCCTATTCTTTGTCTCCTTTCACTTTGATGTTGAAAACTGTCTATGACTGTCAAAACTCCAGGCAATTATAATTCACTGATTAAAACACATTGAGAAAAAAACATATATAATACAAACATTAAGTATGCAGCTCCTGCAACTCTAGTGTAAGAGCATATCTGATCTTTATAATCAAACCATTTTAAAATTCTGGGTTGTATCCTAGAAAATAAAGCATAACACAAATTACAAAGAATGTTTTCCTATTTATAATGAAATTTTGCAATTCTGCATTTTGCAAAGTATACTTCAAACCTATGCCTTTTTCATTACGGCACAATGCCTTCATCAGAAGGGAAGACGTGCCTTCTCAATGAGTGTTAGGAATTTCTTTATTTTTTCTCTGTTAAGATTGTACAAGAACAAGGACCCAAGGCATGAAGACAGAGGAAAAAGAAAAGCAGAGATATTCACATATACAGTGGAAAGAATCTTGGTGCCCTTAGGCGTGGAATTCACACACTAAATAAAAGATTTCTTAACGTTGATGGGCATCTAGGTTTATTTCGTCTTTGCTGTTGTGAATCGTGCTGTGTTAAAAATAACAGTAGAAGACTTGTGTATATCCAGTTCTTACATGTTTTCTTTCCTTTGACTCAATTATTCTCTTATTAATGGTGGATCTACACAGGACTAATTGTCATTATTTCTATATACACTTGCTAGTAGCACCTGAAACATTCTCCTTCTGTCTTGGTGAATTCATCTATAAGCAAAACATGTCAGCACAACTCTAAAAGGCTTTGCAGACATAACAATATAATTCACCTTTGATCCTGTACTTTAACTTTCCTTAAACAACAAAAACTCAGCTAAAAAGCTGTCTTTCCATAGGAAACTTGCTCTTGATTCACTAAGGGATGAAATTCAGAGCTTGGAGTGTGATTGCTTTCCTGTAGCTAGCAAAATGTATTAAGTTATCTCTAA
Source organism: Piliocolobus tephrosceles (assembly GCF_002776525.5). Taxonomy (NCBI): domain Eukaryota; kingdom Metazoa; phylum Chordata; class Mammalia; order Primates; family Cercopithecidae; genus Piliocolobus; species Piliocolobus tephrosceles. Next base: position 95,186,467 of record NC_045438.1, on the reverse strand, counting down.
CATTATCTAATGAAGTGCCTGTATTCAGTGGAGACACTCTCATGAGAGTCATGTTGTAAAATGGAAATGTGGTCTTGGGAAACTGCAACTGCTCTGAGCCAAAAAAAGAGGGTCCTTTATGAATAGTATTTACAAGTAGAATAAAACATAAAAATTTCCCCAAAAGTAGCTTTCATTATCATCCAACAGAAATTAAAAAAAAAAAAAAAAATGGGAAAACAACAGACAGTAAACAACTCAGCTGTACCTGAGAGTCAGTGAGAAAAAAATACAACAACTAGTTGAAAATATAGGCCTGGGGCAAGAGAACTTACTAGTATTGGGATAGGTGCATTGAGTTGTCAAAAGTATGTAGTTATCATTATAGCTTTATTATTTAAAAGATAAACATTTCCAAAAAATTCACACAGATTAATAGAATATTTCATTACTATTTCATAGTATGTTATATTACTATAAAATGATAACTTTAAAATGTGGTAATATCAAATGGAGATATACTGTTAAGGAAAATAAGAAATATAAAAACTAGATAGATATATAGACAGATGTATAGGATAATACTATTTTAAAGAACTATATTTTATATCTATCCATGTACCAATTAAGAGTGAAAGAAATACACCAAAATATTACCATTTTACAAGACCACTGTACCTTTCATTCCAATTCTCAATACGGACAGTGCTAAAGAAATTATATTCCTTTTTAATGTATGATCATAGAGACACATATTTTTTTAAAATGCCATTTAAATCCAACAGATTGCTATATGTGATTACAATACTTAATAATCAAGTACTGTTTATCTCAAGAATGGAAAGATGATTCCATATCAGAAAATATATCCATGTAATTGGCCACAGATAAAAGTAGCAACTCATGATTACTTAAGAGATATAGAAATAGCATCTGGTATAAATCAATACATAGCATAAGGAAGGAAACCAAATAATAAACAGAAGAGAGTTTCATTAATATGGTCAAGTTTCTAAACCAAAACACTGACAGCGAATATTTTATTTAAAATAGACATTTTACATATAGTCTCCTGTTAAAATAAGGAACGAGACAAGAATGTCTTGTCAGTTTTAATTTTTATTGTTTCACAATAATAAGAATACTAGGGTTCTGAAAAAATACTATAGGAAAAGATTTATGAGAAGTATCAACTTTGCAAATGAAGAAATTAACTGTTATTGTTTAAAGATGATAAAATAATTTACCAATTATTACCAATTAATTATCAAAAACCAATAGAGTAGATAAGGTATTAGAATTTAGTATGTTTTCTGGAACAAGATCAACATATGAAAATAAATGCTATTTCTGTATATCAACCATAACAAACTACAAAATATTACCAGTAGCAAGATATAATTTGTAATATCAGTTAAAAATTAAAATACCTAAGAATCAACAAAGAATATATCAAAAATGTGGAAAATAATCTAAAACTCTAATAATATATAAAACCTTTCAAAATGGAGAGAAATCCCAAGCTACTCCATTGGAAGATTAATATTATTAACATTTCAAATGTTACAAAACTATTACCAAAAGTCCTAATCATACATCTGCTAGATTTTTAAAATAAATCTAGCGAACATATTATATAATTTATGTAAATATATAAAGGCACCTATATATCTTATAAAGGTATATATACTATATAGTGTATAGATATACAGCCTATATATCTATGAATATATACCATATGTAGATATATACACACTATATACATACTATATATATACTATATATAGTATATATAATCCACAGATATATAGACTATGTATCTATATGTCCATGTGTGATATACATATGCATATATATACTGTTGTCTATATCTATGAATATATATCTTATATATGGATATATACTATATAGTATATATACCTCTATATCTATATATACTATAATATATAGCATACTATATTTTGTGTATATATATACAGTATATATACACAATACATATAAATACTATACACAGTATCTATATATTGTGTGTGTACATATATATACACACACTGTATATGTACGGGTATATAGCTATAGACAGATTCTATAGATATATTCCCATATATATGGATAGATACCTATATACCACATATATATATATATATATATACCCATATATCAATGGATTCTATATCTATCTATCTATGTCTAGATCGCTATCTAGATGTCTATCTCTTTTTTTGACCAAAAAAGAAGAAAGACTTTTAAAGTACATTCTTTATACCATACTTTTATGACAATAAAACATATAACAGATACATGAGTATGTTACCTATGGACGGGGAAGAAGAATGCAAATGGGAAAAGAATGATGACGTACCATGAACTAAAGAACATAATTAACTCTGTACCTGAGAGTCAATAAGAAAAAATACAACTATATCCTATTAAAAGAAAATAAATAAATGCAATTTACAATGAAAAAGAATAAAATACCATAAATTAGGTTAAAAAAACTTGTAGGGTAGGAAAGGTAAGTGAGACAACACATGTAGAAGTCAAGTAAAGCTTTCTGGGTATATTACCTATGAATTGGGTATTGAAGGTCAAACAGGAGGGCATTAATATGAAATGTGAGGGAAGAAAATTTAAGATGAAGAGAAAGGATATTCATAAGGGCTTCTATAATGACAGAATGTTGGATTTTGTGGAAAGCTTTTTCCACATCCATTGAGATGATCATAGAGTTACTGTTTTTAATTACGTTTATGTGGTGAATCACATTTATTGGTTTGCACATGTTGAAAGAGCCTCACATTCTAGGAATGAAGCCTACTTGATCACAGTGGATTAACACTGTGCTATGTTGCTGGATTCAATTTCCTAGTATTTGGCTGAATATGTTTTGTCTCTAGGTTCATCATAGCAATTGGCCTGTACTTTTTTTGTTTCCTTGTGTCTTTGTCAGGTTTTAGAATGTGTTAGGGAGGATTCTTTCCTCCTCAATATTTTGGAATAGTTTCAGAAGCATTGGTAACAACTGTTCTTTGTATATCTGGAAGCATTCTGCTGTGAATTCACTGGGTCTGGGCTTTTAATGGTTGGTAGGTTTTTTATTACTTACTCAATTTAGGCACTTGATATTGGTCTATTCAAGGTTTAAATTTCTTCCTGATTCAATTTTAGAAGGTTTTTGTTTTAAGAAATTTATCAATTTCCTCTAGATTGTCTAGTTTGTGTGCACAGAAGTGCTCGCAATAGTCTCCGAGGATCTTTTGTATTTCTGTGGGATCAGTTATAATGTCACCCTTTTTATTTCTGACTGTGCTTATTTAGATCTTCACTCTTTTTTTTTATTGGTCAAACTGGTCAGTCTATCGATCTTGTTTATTCTTTCAATTAACCAATTTTTGGTTTTGTTGGTACTTTGTATAAATTTTTGTGTCTCAATTTCATTCTGCACTTTTCTGATTTTAGTTATTTCTTTTATTCTGCTATCTTTAGAGTTACTTCATTATTGTTTTTCCAGCTCCTATAGGTGTGATGTTAGATCTGTAATTTGAGATCTTTCTAACTTTTTGAGGTAAGCATTTAACTCTCTAAAATTTCACCTTAAAACTGCTTTTGCTGCATCCCAGAGATTTTGGTATGATATATTTCTGTTTAATTTAAATGACTTTTAAATTTATTCTTTAATTTCATTGCTTACCTAAAGTCTTTCATGAGCAAGTTGTTTAATTTCCAGGTAATATGTGGTTTTGAGAGATACTCTTGATATTGATATTGATTTCTATTTTTTTTTTTCCCACTAAGAAAGTGGTTGGTATTACTTTGATTTTTTTTTATTTATTGAAACTGGCTTAATGGCCAAGCATGTGATCAATCTTGGAGTATGTTCTATGTGTATATGTCAAGAATGTATATTCTGTATTTGATGGGTGGAATATTCTGGAGAAACTAAGCATCAAAGAAACATACCTAAAATTAGTAAGAGCCATCTATGACAAACACACAGCCAAAATCTTACTTAATGGAGAAAAACTGGAAGCATTCTCCTTGAGAACTGGAATAAGACAAGTATCTCCACTCTCACCACTCCTGTTCGATATAATCATGGAATCTTTGCCAGAGAAATCAGGCAAGAGAAAGAATTAAAATAGATCCAAATAGGAACAGATAAAGCCAAACTCTCTCTTCATTGATGTCAATAAATAGAAAACCCCAAAAGCTTGGCCAAAAGGCTCCTGGAACTGATAAATGGCTTCAGTAAACTTTCAGGACACAAAATTATGTACAAAAGTTAGTAGCATTTCTATACCAATCCCGTTGAAGCTGAGAGCCAAATCAAGAATGCAATAACATTTACAACAGCCTCAAAATATAAATAAACAAAAAATACCTAAAAATATATCTAACCAAGAAAGTAAAAGTTCTCCACAAATATAACTACAAAATACTGCTGAAAGAGGCCAGAGATGACACCACAAACAAATGGAAAAACATATCATGCTCCTGGATTTGAAGAGTCAATATCATTAAAAGGGCCACACTGTCCAAAGCAAACTACATATTTAACACCATTTCTATTACATTATCAAGGTCATTTTTCACATAACTAGACAAAATTATTCTAAAATTCATATAGAACCAAAAAAAAAAAAAAAAAAAAAAAAAAAAAAAAAAAAAAAAAAAAAAAAGCTCGAATAGCCAATGAAATCCTAAGCAAAAGAATAAAGCCAGAGGCATCACATTGCCCAACTTCAAACTATACTATAAGGCTACTAATACAATTCGGCTGTGTCCTCACCCGAATCTTATCTTGAATTGTAACTCGCACAATTCCCACATGTCATGGGAGGAACCCAGTGGGAGGCGATTGAATTATGGATGCAGCTGTTTCCTGTGCTGTTCTCGTGATAGTGAATGAGTCCCATGAGATCTGATGGCTTTAAAAATGGGAGTTTCCCTCCACAAGGTCTCTCTTTGCCTGCTGCTATCTGTGTAAAATGTGACTTTCTCTTCCTTGCCTTCCACCATGGGAAGTAGAGCAAAGGTAACTCTTGTTATGTTTTAGCAAACAGACTGGTGCCATTTTTCCCCTGCCTAGAAATTTGTGGAACTTTTATCTTGAGAGGCATGATTTAGGGTATCTGGCAGAATAGATTTCTAAGCAGCAAAGCATTCAATAGGTAACTTTGGTGCTGGTTAAGGTATTTAGTTTTACAAGAGAAGCAAAGCATAAAAGTTTGGAAAATTTGCAACCTGAAAATGTGATAGAAAAGAAAATCTTATTTTTTTGAGGAAAAATTCAAGCTGGCTGTAGAAATTTGCATAAGTGATGAGGAACCAAATGTTAATCTCCAAGACAGTGGGGAATATATCTCCAGGACATGGCAGAGGTCTTCATGGCAGCCTCTCCCATCACAGACCTGTAGGCCTAGGAGGAAAAATGATTTCATGGTCCAGACTCAGGGTCCTCATGCTGTGTGCAGTCTAGGGACTTGGTGCCCTGTGTCCTAGACACTCCAGCCATGACTAAAAGGCGCCAAGGTACAGCTTGCACCATGGCTTCAGAGGGTGCCAGCTTCAAGCCTTGGCAGCTTCCAAGTTGCGTTGAGCTTATGGATGCACTAAAGTCAAGAAATTAGATTTGGTAAACTTCCCCTAGATTTCAGAAGATGTATAGAAACACCTGGATGTCCAGGCAGAAGTTTACTACAAGGGCAGGGCTCTCGTGGAGAACCTCTGCTAGGGCAGTGCAGAAGGGAAATGTGGGGTACAAGCCCCCACATAGAGTCCCTACTGGGGCATCACTTAATGGAGCTGGGTGAAGAGGACCACCGTCCTCCAGCCCCTGGAATGGTAGATCCACGGACAGTTTGCACTGTGTGCTTGGAAAAGCCACAGACACTCAATGCCAGCCCATTAAAGCAGCAAGGAGGGAGGCTGAACCCTGCAGAGCTACAGGGTTGGAGTTGCCTAAGACCATAGAAACCCACCTCTTATATCATTATGACCTGGATGTGAGACACAGAATCAAAGGGTATCATTTTGAAGCTTTAAGATTTGACTTCCCTGCTGGATTTCAGACTTACATGGGGCCTGTAGTCCCTTTGATTTGGCCAATTTATTCCATTTGGAATGGATGTATTTACCCAATGTCTGTACCTTCATTGTATCTAGGAAGTAACTAACTTGCTTTTGATTTTACAGGCTCATAACCGGAAGTGACTTGCCTTGTCTCAGATGAGACATTGGACTGTGGGCTTCTGAGTTAATACTGAAATGAGTTAAGACTTTGGGGGACTGTTGGAAAGACATGATTGGTTTTGAAATGTGAGGACATGAGTTTTGGGAGGAGCCAGGGGCAGAATGATATAGTTTGGCTATGTCCCTACCCAAATCTCATCTTGAATTGTAACTCCCACAATTTCCACATGTCATGAGAGGAACCCAGTGGGAGGTGGTTGAATTATGGGGGCTAGTCTTTCCTGTACTGTTCTTGTGATAGTGAATGAGTCTCATGAGATCTGATGGTTTTAAAAACAGGTGTTTCCCTGCACAAGCTCTCTCTTTGACTGTCATTATCCATGTAAGATAGGACTTGCTTCTCCTTGCCTTCCACCATGATTGTGAGGCCTCCCAGCCACATGGAACTGTAAGTCCTTTAAATCTCTTCTTCTTTCCAGTCTCAGGTATGACTTCATCAGCAGCATGAAAACAGATTAATATGGTTATAGTAACAAAAACAGCATGGTCCTAGTGCAAAAGCAGACACATAGACTAATGGAAAAGAAAAGGGAACACTGAAATCAAGCCACACACCTAAAGCCATCTGATCTTCAACAAATTTGACAAAATTAAGCAACAGGGAAATAATTCTCTATTTAATAAGTGGTGCCAGAATAGCTGGCTAGCCATATGCAGAAGAATGAAACTGGAACCTTACCTATTTCTATATACAAAATTAGCCAAGATGAATTAAAGATTAAAATGTAAGACCTCAAACTATAAGAATGCTAGAAGAAAACCTAGGAAACACCCTTCTGTACAATGGCCTTGGAAAAGAATGTATAGCTAAGTTCTCAAAAGCAATTGCAATGAAAACAAAAATTGACAATAGGACCTAATTAAACTAAACAGCTTCTGCACAGCAAAAGAAACTATCAACAGAGTAAACATACAACCTATAGAATGAAAGAAAATATTCACAAAGTGATCATCCAACAAAGGTCTAATGTCTAGAATCTGTAAGGAACTTAAACATTTCAACAAGTAAAAACCAAATAGCTTCATTAAAAATGGGGAAGGCATGAATAACAATTCTCAAAAGAAGACATGCTAGTGACCAAAAAACATGAAAAAATGTTCAGCATCACTAATCATCAGAGAAATACAAATCAAAACTATTATGAGATACCATTTCACAGCCATCAGAATGGCTATTATTTAAAAGTCAAAAAACAATACTGGTGAGACTCTGGAGAAAAGGGACCACTTATACACTATTGGCGGGAATGTAAATTAGTTCAACCACTGTGGACAGATGTTTCCAGATTTTTCAAAAAACTTAAAATAGAACTATCATTTGACCCAGTAATCCCCTTACTGGGTATATATCCAAAAGAAAATAAATCTTCCTGCCACAAACACACATGTACGTATATGTTCTTCACAGCACTATTCACAATAGCAAAGACATAGAATCCACCTACATATCCATCAATGGTGGGTTATATAAAGAAAATGTCACACATACGCATTATGAAATATTACATAGCCATAAAAAAGAATAAAATCATGTCTTTTGCAACAATATGGATGCATCTGGAGGTCATTATTCTAAGTAAATTAACAGGGAAACAGAAAAACAAATACTAAACATGCTCACTTATAGGAAGGTGCTAAATAATGAGTACTCATGGGCATAAAGGTGACAACAATAGACACTGGGGACTACTAGAGGGGTGAGCGAGAGAGGGAGGTAAGGGTTGAGAAACTTACTATTGAGTACTATGCTCAGTACTGCAGCAACAGGATCAGTTGTACCCTAAACCTCAGCATCACGCAGTACACCTAGGTAACAAACCTGTATGTATACCCCTTGGATCTAAAATAAAAGTTGAAATTATGTTAAACAATATATTTAAAGGCTCAAAAAAAGTAAAAGAATGGCCTATTTTTATTGTCTGAGTTAAAACAACAAATTTTCTACTTTTTTCATACACATTTTCCTGAGGGTATGATAAAGTACATTATTAACTTAGATGGAGTTATTTTTAATTTATCTGAACCAATTTTGGCCAATGTTTTGCAAAATGAAATGCATAAATTCACATGTATTTAGCTATTTTAATTCCAACATTTATTCTAAGGTCATTATTCTTTGTAATATAGAAAAAATTACCATTCCACCAATTCTTTAGGATGAAATTTTTTTCACACCTCATGATGCCATCTTGAATAGCAGATGCTTTCAAAAATTGAAAACAGTCACTATCTATGAGTCACCATTTCATATCACTATGAATCACCATTTTATTTCACCCATTCCCTTAAAAAAGTCACATTACAAAGTTTTTATCAGATAAAGTAAAGTGTTTTGTATTTGTTTTCCTGGCACATGTATATTCTTAATATTTTGGGGCATTCTTGGGCCTGCATGTGTTATCTTATACTATTACTCTTTATGCTTTCATAGCCCCTCCACTTATACCTGTTCTGATTCTCAAACCAATATGTTTATCTAGACCTCTCCTCTAAGCCTCATATTCCAGCTCTTTTCTGTTTATCTTCACCTGAAAAGTGATTTGAGTATCTCAAACTCGACATGGTTACAACTGTACTGATCATAAATTACCCACAAACCTTCCCTAGTTTTATTATCTATTGCAATTAATGTTTAAATGGTCATCTACATGAAAAACTGTGGAGGCATCCTTCACTTCTCCTTTTCTTGCATACTCCTCATTCAATCACCACATTCAGCTTATTTTACCTGATCATTATTTATCTGCTCAGTCTTTTCCTCTCAGTCCACATTATCATTATCATCCCCTCTGGATCAAACCCTCACTACCTGAAGAGAAGAAGTCATTGACTGCTTAAACTGCCTTTCAGTGTCATCCCTAACCCTGTATCCCAGTGAATTTTCAGAATGAGCTCTCTGAAAATAATCTGACTTTATAATTTCCATATTTAAATTCCTTCAGCTGATTTTCAACTTCTCAGGAATACTACCTAATATCCCTACAAGACAGTCATCTTTCATCTACTGAATAATTCAGTTGACTGAAGCAATGATCTTTAAAATCTTATGTTGCACAACTCTATTTGCAAATGTTTTAAATATACCTTCATAAGTATATAATTGCTTCATAACATATAATTGCTATGTTACGCATATCTTAAAATATTTTCCAAAACATAAATAAGAACATAAACATACCACTATTTTTTTTTTTTTTCTGACAGTGGTCTCGTAGATCACATTGTATACTCCTGAGGAGTTTGTAGACCCAATTTGGTGATCACTATACTAAATAGTGTTGTCAGCAAATTGAAGGTCACAGCTTTGATAGTTTTTACCGCCATTTAATATCTTTTTATATATTACAGACTATGTTCTTCCTCTCAGTCAGGCATGTTAAAAATGCACAATTGGATCAGAGTACCTTGAGATTTAAAAGGACTTCAATTGTCCTACTGTATTACTTTCAAGAAGTAGTATAGAAAAAAATATGGAAAGATCAGTATAAATTTATCCCTACAGCCACCAAACCAGACAATGCATAGTGTCTCGGAAACGCATGCATCATCTTAAAACATGATTCATCACCCTATGGCCCAAAACGGACTTTGAGCCTTTATATCTTCCTTCAAAAACCCTCCCTTTTAGCTAGTTTTTTAAGTTACCATTTTCAAGCACATCATAAGCTTATTCCTGGCTTCAAACTTTCCCTTGAACCAATTCCACTACCTGCACATCTCTCATGTCCCTTTTCTGACTAGATGAACATTGATATGTGATTATGATTCTCATTCCTCCCTAATTACTTTTGGATAAACTCTTTTACACAGTCCTCTCTTCTGATTTCTGTATTGTAGGTCCAGTCTCTGACAGTCTCTCTTTGTCTTAGCCAGCGTGGACTGCCATACAAAATACCCTAGACTAGGTGGATTAAACAACAGAAATTAACTTTCTCACAGGTCTGGAGTCAGACCAAGATCAAGATGTCAGCATGTTTGGATTCCGGTGAGGGCTCTGTTCTTGGCTTACAGGTAGCTGCTTTCTTGCTGGTTCCTCACATGGCACAGAGGGACAGACTGAGCAAGTCCTCTGGTGTCTCTCCTATATATGCAATTATTTCTTAAAGGCCTCATCCTAAATACCATTACATTTGGGGTTAGGGATACAACATATACCACTGTATCCCTGGTCTTCCAAAATCCATGTTCTTATCACATGCAAAATGTATTCATTCTATAGCTCTAATAATATTAACATGTCCCAGCATGAACTCTATAGTCTAAAGTGCAAAGTCTCATCAAAACATCATGTAAATCAGAAACGGATGAGACTCAAGGAATGATTCATCCTAAGGCAAAATTCCTCTCATGTTGTGAACTTGTGAAACCAGACAGCTTATGTCTGGCTTCCAAAATACAATGGTGGGGCAGACATAAGATAGACATTTTCATTCCAAAAGAAATAAATTGAAATAAAGAAAGTATGATGGGTCCCAAGCAAATCCAAAATTTAGCAAAGCAATTACCATTATAGATCTTAAGGCTCAAGAATCAACCTCTTTGGCTCAATGTCCTGCCATCCAGTTCCATAAGAGTGGCAGAATCATCCCAGGTTGAGGCCATCTGGCTGCTGAAACTTAGCCAGTGGCCCTGATATCTGAATCTCATTCAGGGTCATTTTTCTGTCTTCTTTAAGAAGAGGACCTATTGTGGGGAGGGGCCGGGGGAGGGATAGCATTAGGAGATATACCTAATGTAAATGACGAGTTAATGGGTGCAGCACACCAACATGGCACATGTATACATATGTAACAAACCTGCACGTTGTGCACATGTACCCTAGAACTTAAGTATAAAAAAAAAAAGGAAAAAGAAAAAAAAAGAAGAGGATACATTTGCAGCCAAATACCTCTATCATCTTGTCCTGTCAAATTCAAGAAGTCTGATAGTGTTCCTTCCTTTTGTCCCATCTTCATCCTCTCCAGTTTGAACTGGCAGTGTTTCTACTTTCATAATCCTATTAACTCAATTAATAGTCTAGCCATACCCATGGTGTTCTCGTTAGAACACTGTTTTCTAATTTTTTGAATATGAATAGGCTACAAATGATCCAAATCTCCAAGTTCAGTTTTCTTTTTTCTTTTTAACAAATCCTTCAATTTGACTTTTTCCTTGTACATTTTAATACAGTCAGGAGGATACAAGCTGCTTCTTCAGTAACATTGCTTAGAAATCTCCTCAGCTAAATATCCAGTTTTATTACTCACAAGTTCAACTTTCCACAAAACACTAGAGCACAGTTCAGCCAAGTTATTTGCCACTGTATAAGAATTTCCTTTTCTCCGATTTTCAGTAATATATTCTTCACTTTCATCTGAGACTCACCAAAATCACTCTTAACATCCATATTTCTATGTACCTCAAAACTTTTTCATCCTTTACCCATCACTTATTTCTAAAGCCACTTCCTTATGTTTAGGCAATTCTTACAGCAGCACCCCACTTCTTGGTACCAAAAGAACTGCATTAGAGTTCTCCAGAGGAACAGAATCAAAAGGAGATTCAGAAAACCTATATCTGTATCTATTCAATCTATATTTATATCTACATTTATCAACCTATCTATAAAGAAAAAAGAGATTTACTGATTTGTTACAAGAAACTGGCTTACGTGATTTTGGAGGCTGAGACATCTCATGATCTGCAGTTGGCAAACTGGAGATCCAGGAAAGCCGATATGTTGTTCCAATCATAGTCCAAAAGCTAGGAAGACCAATCAATGTTCCTACTCAAGCAGTCAGGCAGAAGTTCCTCCTTACTCACGCTTTTGGTTCTACTGTGTTTCTAAATGACTCGATGAGGCCAACTCGCATTAGAACAATCTGCTTTATACTCACTCTACCTAATCAAATATTACTATCATCCAGAAACACCCTCAGAGACACACTCAGAATAATCTCTGACCAAATGTCTGGACATTCTGTGGCCCAGTTAATTTGATACATAAAATTAATCATCACATACCTGATGCTCCAAGTAGTCAGGACAAAACTGAACTCAACTGTACAGATTGGAAGGTTATAGTTCTACTGAAGGCTGATGAGAAAATCTAGAGCATAAATATGATGAGTCCTTCCCAGTTCACTAGACTACAATATCTTTCCCTCAGCATTTTAATATTGACCAGCTGTTTCAATTCTAATCTCTCTTATAGATTGTCACTCTCAGCCTCATGATTCAAAAGTTCATCTTTGGCTTTTCCCCCACTGTTACTGTGGCAGGCCAAGAAACTAGCATCTAGCTTGGTCCATGTCATCCCTTCCTTAGCAAAATGTCTGCCTGTTAAGCTCTGGCTGCTGGTGAGTATGCTGTGGTACTGGCTTATGTAAGCACTCTCTAGATGGCCTCATCTGCTGCTATACTATGAATGTTTGTGCCCTCTCAAAATTTATATGTTGAAGTTGTAACCTACAAGGTGATGGTATTAAGAGGTGAGGTTCAGAAGGTGATTAGATCATGAGGACTTCAAACTCGTGAATGGAATTTATGCCCTATAAAAGGGGCCTGAGGGAGATTGTTGAGCTCGTCCTCCATGCCAGGACACAGTAAGAAAGCATTTTTCTGTGAACCAGGAAGTGGGAACTCGCTGGATCTGTTGGTGCTTTGATCTTGTACTTCACAGACTCCACAACTGTGAGAAATAAATTTCTGCTTCTGCTTTTTATGAGCTACTCAGTTTATGCTATTTTATTATAGCACCCCTAAAAGAATATGACACCTACCACCTGCAAGAAGGGTTGAACAGCATTGCATTGAATAAAGATAGGACTATTTTATTGATTTGTTACTTTTACTCCCAGCATTATAGACAGTATCATATACTTATGCATTTCCCCATCAGTTATATTAAATTGGTGATTTTACTTCCCAAGTATTTTTTCATGACACACATTATTTGCCACCTCATTTATTCACAAATTGAATTCAGTCTTCTAATATCTGGGAAGCCCCGTCTAAAATAGCACCTTGATTTTGTCACTATTTCCAATATCTCGTTGTCAGTTTTGAGTGATGAGAAATTCTATTTTATCAATGAATTGAGAATTAATCAGTCTCTCTGGGATATATTCAAACTAACCAATCTCAAGGGGCTAATGCATAAAATTGAAATTAAAATGTATTCATTTATATAAAAAAACTTCCAAATAGACTGAATATCTACATTTAATGGGTAGCTGCTTCTTTCCCTGTGGAACAGCTACATGGATAGTCAAATTTAAATCTGAAGGTTGTTTGATAAGTATGATATCAGAACACCAGGAAATAGGCAATCTAGCAGTGTCCTTGGTAAAAATAATTAGAGGTTTTCTCTTCTACTCTGTTTATATATGCCCCTTGGATGACAAATATTCATATTTTTGAGGGAGAGTAATCTTTTTCATGACTAATAATATGGCTGAATGACCAATTTAGCCCCAATTTAGCCTCCCAGTAATGTGTTATATTTTAAATAGTGTACATGTTCTTTTGCTCCCACATTTTATATAGTTTAATATAATAAACTAGACTAAAATATTTTTTAGTTAATTGAATTATACCTCTACTTATAACAACTCATTTATTCTAAAATTGAAATATTGCTAGAAGGAAGGACAAGGTATTTTAAAGAATAATGGTGAAAACCACAGTAAAACAAAAATCTCCTAACTGTCCGTGGTTTGCAGATGGAATTATATACAATTTAATTTTTAAAATAATTTTATTTTTAATTTTTATGGATACATAGTAGGTATATATATTTATTGGGTACAGAAGATACTTTGATACAGGCATAGAATGTGTAATAATCACATGAAGGTAAATGGGCTCTTCATCACCTCAAGCATTTATCATTTATTTGTGTTATGAACATTCCAATTATACTCTTAGTTATTTAAAAATGTACAATAAATTAATGATGATTGCAGTCACCCTGCTGTGCTATCAAATAGTAGATCTTATTTTTTCTGTCTAGCTGTATTTCTGTATGCAGTAATGATCCCCATTACCCCTGCACTCCACTACCTTTCCAACCTTCTGGTAACCATCATTCTACTCTCTGTCTCCATGAGTTCAATTGTTTTTACTTTTAGCTCCCACAAATAAATGAGAATGTGCCAAGTTTGTTTTTCTGTGCCTGGCTTATCTCATTTAACATAATGTCGTCCTCCAGTTCCATCTATGTTGTAACAAATGACAGGATCTCATTCTTTTTGTATGGTTGATTAGTTCTCTATTGTGCATATGTACCACATTTTCTTTATGCATTTGTCTGTTGATAACATGTAAGTTTTTCCAAATCTTAGCTATTTGTGAATAGTGCTTCAATAAACATGGGAATGCAGATATCCTTTCAGTATACTGATTTCCTTCCTTTGGGTATATTCCCAGCAGTGGGATTGTGGGATCATGTGATAACTCTATTTTTAGCTTTTAGAGCAACCTCCACACTGTTCTCCTTAGTTGTTGTAATAGTTGTAATTCCCTCCAACAATGTAGGAGGATTCCCTTTTCTCCACATCCCCACCAGCATTCATTTTTATCTTTCTTTTAGATAAAAGCCATTTTTACTAGGGTAAAATGATTCTTCATTGTAGTTTTGATTTGAATTTCTCTGATCATCATTGCTGTTGAACATCTTTTAATACATCTGTTTGCCATTTGTATGCCTTGTTATTAGAAATATCTATTCAAATATTTGCCCTTTTTAAAAGCAGGGTATTAGACTTTTTCTTATAGAGTTGTTTGAACTCTTTATATATTCTGGTTATTAGTTTCTTGTCAGATGGCAAGTTGCCAAATATTTTCTCCCATTTTGTGAGGTTGTTTCTTCACTTTTTTGTTTCCTTTGCTGTGTGAAAGCATTTTCACTTGATATGATTCCATTTTTGCTTTGGTTGCCTTTGCTTGTGGAGAATTACTCAAGAAATCTGTGCCCAAAGTAATGTCCTGGAGAGTTTATCAGTGTGTTCTTTTAGTAGTTTCACAGTATGAGGTTTTAGATATAAGTCTTCAATCAATTTGAATTTGATTTTTGTATATGGTGAGAGATAGGCATCTAGTTTCTTTCTTCTGTGTATGGATATCCAGTTTTTCATGCACTATTTATTGAAGAGACTATCCTTTCCCTAATAAATGTTATTGGCACCTTTGTTGAAAATGAGTTGAAAATGAGTTCACTGTAGATATATGGATTTGGATTTGTTTTTGGATTTTCTACTCTGTTCCATTGGTCTCTGTGTCTATTTTTATGCCGGTACCATGATGTTCTGTAGTATAATTGGAAGTCAGGTAATGTGATTACTCCAGTTTTGTTCCTTTTGCTCAGGATGGCTTTGGATATTCTGGGTCTTTTGTAGTTCCACTTGAATTTTAGGATTTTTTTCTATGTCTGTGAAAAATGTCACTGATATTTGATAGGGGTTGCATTGAATCTGTATATTACTTTGGGTAATGTAGACATTTTACCAATGTTGATTCTTCCAATCCACAAGGAATAGTTTTCCATTTTTCTGTGTCTGCTTCAATTTCTGGTATCAACTTTATACTTTTCATTGTAAATAACTTTCCCTCCTTTGATTTAGTTTATCGCTAGGTATGTGTTTTTTTAATTTTGTAAATAGAATTGCTTTCTTAATTCCTTTTTGGGTTGTTTGCTGTTGGAACATAAAAATGCTACTGATTTTTGTGTGGTGATTTTGTATCCTGCATATTTATTGAATTTGTTTACCAGTCCTAACAGGTTTTGGTGGAGTTTTTAGATTTTTCAGCAGTAACATTTTTGTGTGTATATTTCTATCCCAATCAATTTATTACTATGAATTTATACTTTTCTGTATTTCTTTTTTAAAAGGGCAGTTAATGGATGTTGTAGAAAAGCAAAGTTCCATTTCACCTTCATTTTTTAAATAAAGGCATAAAATCATTGTCCTGTGATTGATTAACACCTTTTAGTTTCAACGTTTAGTTTTCTTAAAATTTTTGATACAAGATACTTAATTGCAACATAGTTGAGACATTTAGCATGGCACCAAGAAGTTTATTTGTTTATTTTTTCACTTGTTTATTTACATTAAGTAAGTTCATAAAATGAAGTTTCAGTGAGCTGAAGGAAATGAATATGTATATTGGGGTAGGAAAGAGAATGCCCCATATCCTTTTTATGGGTCTAAAATGTACATTCTTTGTACATTTTTCACTCTAAAAATAGGCATTTTGTTTATTTGTTTGAAGCAAATTTTTATTGCTATGCTTAACTTATATGTGCATCATTACCTTAGAAGAGTATAAATTATAACTAACAATGAAAACAAATTTATAGCACCTATGCCCAGCCTATGGCAGGAGATAATAACTATGGGACTCTTCATATAGAACACAAACCCTAACCACACAGCAGTAGAATGGTGGCAATTTGGACTAAAAAATAATTTCGACAGGGTACAGTGGCTCACACCTGTAATTCTACGAATTTGGGAGGTCAAAGCAGACAGTTCACGAGATCCAGAGTCCAAGATCAGCCTGGCCAACATGGTAAAACCCTGTCTCTACTAAAAATACAAAAATTAGCTTGGAGTGGTGGTGAATGCCTGTAATCCCAGCTACCCAGGAAGCTGAGGCAGGAAAATTGCTTGAACCCGGGAGGCAGAGGTTGCAGTGAGACAAGATCGTGCCACTGTGCTCCAGCCTGGGCAACAGAGTGAGACTCCATCCCGGAGGAGGAGGAGGAGGAGGAGGAGGAGGAGGAGGAGGAGAAGGAGAATTTCAAGCTAAAGCTCTATGTGACAGCCATAATTGTAAACATTAAAATAGTTGGTAATCAAGATAATTATATGACTTGTCTTTGATTTGTAGCCCTAGACTTGCCATATTTGTAAGATGAACAAAAAATAGGTACAAGGGAAATACAATATTTATTTGGTTTAAATTAGTTTATGATAAATGGGAAAGAACTCACTTTTCCTTAATAGCAAGATGCTGGGCTCAATCTTCGTTGTTCTTTGTCTTTGAAGAAATAGCCGCATAAAGACTTAGTAGAATGATAAGAACAAGGAATAAAAAAGATATGAGTAATGGATAGGATTCCTAACAATTCCAATTTCCTTTCACTGTCTCCCTCTTTTTCTGTCTGCACTAGCCATCTGAGTAAGTGAGTTGCTATATTTAATCATCACAGTTTGGGACAAATGGTGGTTGTGCTGTCATTTTTTAAACCTTGAACACATGAGTCATTTAAAAATGAAAGGAGAATCTGAATACTTGAAATTTAGGCAGCTGGGAGATGGATGAAACTAAGCAAACAGGCAAGGTGAAGCATGTAGTTTAACTCATTGACTGAGATCATTTTGACTTTCTATATTGGAAGTGTGTAGATAAGCCCTATATCCATTCAGAAAGATAATGCTGACTTGGACTCAACTAAAACAACTGACAAGGAAATGAAACACTCATCAAACATGGCTTTAGTTAGCATATCCTCTTTACCATAGTGCATTTAGTTCCCGACATTACTGGAAGACATTGATTTTTTAAAATAAACAATTAGAATTCATTTTACCCTACTGGCCCCTGTCAGCAAAATTGATCAAGCTATCATCTAGTGCAATCCATTCCAAACTAAATTATTAAAAAAGAAAAGAAAAAAATCCCTAGCCACACATTTTCAGAATATATTAGGAAAATATATTCCTCTATGATTTTTCACATATTGCATTTCCTTCTGTATTATAAATGCAACCAGCAGTTCAGTTTTCACTGGTTAGTTTGTGGTTTATGGGCACTAATGTCCCTTATGGCATGTAACAATTTAGAGGCTGGAAGGCCTAATTGAAAAGCCTCCTTCATGTTTCTGCTGAAGTAACAGTAAAATACTAGGTAACTAAAACTGAGTCACCATAGAAATATATATTTAGAAAAGAGGAGGAAACAAGAGAGAGAATGGAGAAATAAGACCACAAGGGCCGTGATACTGAGACCACAGGCTTTTAACCAGAGAGAAATGATATTCTTTAAGAGCTAAATTTGTGAAAAATGATACAACCTAGTATTTATCCTACTTCTTTTATTTAAATTAAATAACAGGATAGCAAAAGACAGGCTATCCAGCTTATTTTTTAATTTTGTTCTGTTTTGGTCCAAATATGACAAATTCCTGCTGCTCTAAGCAGTGTATTATAGATTATCCAATTTAATTAGCAAGCACACAGCACACACCTGGAAAAAAAGATAGAAGAATAATCTTTTGCAGTAGCCAACTATTTCTCACTTCAGAGCATTAAAAAAAAAAAAAAAAAAAATACTCCCCAACTAATCCACTAGTCCTCATGGCCATTGTGTATCGACCATATGGAGCACTGACCCAGCACTATAGCCCCAGTCTCCTCAAGCCTTCAAACTTCCAAAGCTGGGGATCTTGCTTTCAATGCAATCGCCCAAAACCTAAGTAGAAATCAGTCATGATAGTTATATTACTTCAAACTAGTTGTCATCATGATGGCCCCAAAAAGCATTGCTTAAGTCAGCAGTTCTCAAAGAGCTTCAGCATCACTTTGGAACTTGTTAGAAATGCAAATGCTTACATCCCATCCCAAACCTACTAAATCAGAAACTCTGAGTTTTGACAAACCTCTAGGTGATTCTGATGCAGGCTCAAATGTGGAGCCTTCGGTACTCTAAATGTGTACCGATGTACATTTAGAGGTTGATAATAAATGGCTATTTAATATGAAAGACAATTGACTTTGAAAACAGTTTCAAAAGAAAAGTTTTAAAAATAAAAATGAACAAATTGAGGACTATATTAGAGATTCGGTACAGAGTACAAATGGTAAAGAGAAGTCATCAGAGGATTAAGTGAAGAAAGAAATGAGATAGCAATGGAGGTGACTCAAGACTGTTTGGAAAAAAAGGGAAAAATGAGATAAAAATGAGTATTGATTTTCCTTTCTTCCTTGTTAAATCTTGGATGTTTTCTGCCATGTGCAAACCTTAGGTAGAGAGTTTATTTATGGCCTATGAATATGCCACAGTTGAAGACCAGAAATGACACTTGAGCTGAGACATATTCGAGAGTTTGCCTGTCTGCCTCTAAGACTTTGTGTTCGTTGGCAGCGCTCGATAGTCCTGAAGTATATGTTCACTCTTAATATATGAGTCAAGACCTTGAAGACATTTTCAGAAGAAATAAATGCATGTCTTTAATCAAGAGACAAGTGCATCTCATGGGTTTGCATGCCAGGCCAGGATGAATTCAGCATTCCTGGTTGCAGGTGAGGTGAAAGGGCTTTTCAACACAGGGGCTTCCCAGGAATAGTCATTGCCTATAAGCAAGCCACCCACAGAGTGTTTAGAAAATGTGTTAGATAGAATTTTATCTTAATTAAACATTTAAACATGAATCCAGGGCAAGTGTGTCCCTAGTATATATGGTATTTATGGAAGAATTTGAAAAGAAGAATGCATCAACTTGACAAAATTATCTGAAAATCAGTCCTTGAAGGAAATTTGCATAAAATATATACTTACACAGGTTACTACTAAATATGAAAATAAAAACAGAGAGAGACTACCTTGACACATACAGTATATATTTGGGCATAGGTGCTTTGGTATGTTTGCTGCATACTTACTCAACTTCTTTACCCTTCTTCTCCACAAATTGTCTACCTTTCAGAATCTTTTTCTACCAGATGATGAAGTCAATCACATATTTCTTGTTTTAAAGATATTAGGCAGGTTTCCATTCCGCCAAAATGTTTAACCAAATATTTAAATATGCAAAACATAATTGAATAGTAAAATAATACAGCTTCCTATAAAACAAGATGAATAAAATACTTATTTACTATGAATCAAATACTTTGAAAATCCCCTGTATTGGTGGATATCGATACTACCAGATTTTACAAATGAGAAAATTAGAGCTCATGAGGTTAAGCCACTTGCCAAAGACAACAAACAGAAGCCTAAATTATCAAAGCAGCATTACAACTCAAAACAGTGAGCATGAAACAAAGGCATACTCTCTTTATAATCCTTCAAAAAGAGGGATATCAATGTGTATAATAATCATTAGGGAGAAAGAATTAAATGTTTTGTGTAGCTATTTTTATTGATTACTTATTGTTGTTAATCCTCTAAGTCAGTGCTTTCTGAGAGAAATATAATGTGAATTGCATATGTAATTGTAAATTTCTCTACTAGCCACATTAAATACATAAAAATAAACAAGTGATATTTTTAAAATGGATTTTAGCCAGTTTCAGTGGTGCACTCCTGTAATCCCAGCTACTGGGAGGGTGAAAAAGGAGGATCACTTGAGGCCAAGAGTTCAAGACCAGCGTGGGTAATGTAACCAGACCCCATCTAAAAAAAAAAGTATTTTATTTAACATACTATATAGGAAATAGTATCATTTCAATATGCAATCAATATAAAAAGTATTCATAATATATTTTACATTCTTTTTTATAAATTGTGTCTTGGAATCAGTGTGCATTTAACACATAATACATCTCAATTTGAACTAGCCACCTAAGTTAGTGATTACCATATTAGACATTTCAGCTCTTTGTGTTTTTTGAACACCAGGATCTATACAATATGGAGTTATGTTCTAAGATGAACTGATAATAAGACCATAGTTTTTGTTCTCATGGCTCCTTTACTATTCTTGGAAGTAAAATAACCTGGCTTGTTTGTTAAACACTCTCCCCACCCACCAAAAATAATAACAAACCACTGTTTAGTGATTTCTTTTCTAAAGGGTTTTCTTTTTCCAGCAAAAGAGATGACTCCTCCATAAATAAGGATATTCTTATTAAGAAAAAAGGGGGGAAAGAACAACAAAATAAAACAAGAAAATAAAATAATAATAAAAAAAAACTTATCTGATAGATTTTCAATGCCCAGAAGGCGAAATGCTGCAGGTTTAAGAAAAACATACAGAAAGATTATGCTAGAATTGATACGCAGTTAATGAATTATGAAGACTTTCTTAGTAGAGAAAATTGAAGAAATGATGGTATTAAAAGACTTCCTAGAGTCCTGACCAGAGGGTTTCTAGTAGTGATTAATTGCTAAGCTCCAGAGGAGAGTAAAGCAGGCAGCTCAAATGGCTGCTAGAAAGATAGGCGGTTGGCCTCTTGCCTTTTAGGAAAAATGTGAAGTTGGCCAAAAAAAAAAAAAAAAAAAAAAAGCTACCTTGAAAAAACAATGAGTTTTCCCTTGGAATTTTGTGGTGTAGAGCATCACTCTCTCAGATATAAAGGTCAGAACTTTCATCTCTGATAATAGAGTCAGGACTGAGACCTGCATCAAGAGACTATTGACTCTCTCTATCAAAGTGTTAGTGGTTTTTGTGGTCTGATATCCAACCCAAGCCCCATTCCCAGATGGATCTGAACATTTCTGTAAGAAGTTAACCTCAAGTCATTAATTAAATCATACAGTGGAGATTTATTGACAGTCTAATGGGAGTTAGGCACTACTAGGACATGAGGGGTCTCAACTGAATTTAGGTATGTAAAAAGTCTGAGAGAAAGACAATGGTAACTGTCTTTTCTGTCCCTTAAGGGCATAATGGCATCCTCAAAGGTCTCAGAAAGGAAGTGAAGTAAGAGTAGAGTCTTGAAGCATAAAGGGAAGCATAAAACATTGGTGGAGTGGGGCAATCCTGGCATAGAAGCAAGCTTCTTGCCTGAATTCCCAACCAATATCACTTATCAATAGGATAATTATGCCTCCTGGTTTGCCTAGGAAAATCCAAGTTTGCCTGTATCCTAAAGAAATTATCGACTATATCTTTTATTCTCAAGGTGCTGTTCTCTAGGCTCCTTTGAGTAGTAAACTTTTTGGTTGCTCTATTTATCAAATATCAGATGCCTTGTTGAATGATAAACTCATTTTTGTAAAACTGTAAGTAAGGACATCATCATCAACTACTTCCTGATAAATATCACCTGATCAAATGCACATACAAAGGAAATTTTTAGATGTTCATATACAAGGCAGATGAAGTAACCTAGAAGTGGCTATGTGCACATGTGTGTGCATTTACAAGTCATGTGTACATATATTATGTCATGTGGCATTAAGTATAATTTTTAAAAATAATAAAAAACAGAATAGAAAGTGACAGTTGGCAAATAAGTACTATTTTATAGATGGGGGTCAGAAAGTCTTTCTTAAAAAGAACAATTTAACAACAACAACAACAAAACCCTGTAAGATATAAGTAAGCAAGCCAAAAGGATCTATAGTGGGGAAGTGCTCCAGACAGGGGAAACAGCAAGTACAAAGTCTTCCAAGAGAAATCTTGGCATGTATGATGAATACCAAGGTGGTCAGAGTGGCTGGAGATGAGAAAATGAGTGGAAGAATAATCACTGATGAAGC
Source organism: Piliocolobus tephrosceles (assembly GCF_002776525.5). NCBI lineage: Eukaryota > Metazoa > Chordata > Mammalia > Primates > Cercopithecidae > Piliocolobus > Piliocolobus tephrosceles. The sequence goes on along the minus strand of NC_045438.1, from coordinate 95,163,823 downwards.
CAGAGAGATAGTAAGCAACCAAGTCCTGGTGGACTTTGTATGACATGGAGAGTAAATTTGGGTTTAGTTTTGAAAACTCTAGGAATGCACAGGAAGAATTTTGAGCAGTAGACTGACAGGATCTGGCTTGGATTTTAGAGGAATTATTCTAGTTGCTGTATGGAAAATGGACTGAAAGTGGAAGGGGGATGGGGATAGTTAGAAGGCCTGAGTATTTTTATGACTGTTTATTCACTTGTTACTGCAGCATAGAAACGTATTTCATGAAATGAAATTCGGAGGGTGGAGCAAGATGGCCGAATAGGAACAGCTCCAGTCTCCATCTCCCAGCGCAAGCGACACAGAAGACCGGTGATTTCTGCATTTTCAACTGAGGTACTGGGGTCATCTCACTCGGGAGTGCCAGACAATCCGTGCGGGTCAGCTACTGCAGCCTGACCAGCGAGAACTGAAGCAGGGCGAGGCATCGCCTCACCTGGGAAGCGCAAGGGGGAAGGGAGTCCCTTTTCCTAGCCAGGGGAACTGAGACACACAACACCTGGAAAATCGGGTAACTCCCACCCCAATACTGCGCTATAACACCGGCACACCGGAGAATATATCCCACACCTGGCCTGGAGGGTCCCACGCCCACGGAGCCTCCCTCCTTGTTAACACAGCAGTCTGCGGCAATCTAACCACAAGGCAGCAGTGAGGCTGGGGGAGGGGCGCCCGCCATCTCTGAGGCTTAAGTAGGTAAATAAAGCTGCTGGGAAGCTCGAACTGGGTGGAGCTCACAGCAGCTCAAGGAAAGCTGCCTGTCTCTGCAGACTGCGCCTCTGGGGACAGGGCTCAGCTAAAGGAGCAGAAGCCTGTGAAACGCGAACAACTCTGTCTGACAGCTTTGAAGAGAGCAGTGGATCTCCCAACACAGAGGTTGAGATCTGAGAAGGGGCAGTCTGCCTGCTCAAGTGGGTCCCTGACCCCTGAGTAGCCTAACTGGGAGACATCCCCCACTAGGGGCAGTCTGACACCCCACACCTCACAGGGTGGAGTACACCCCTGAGAGGAAGCTTCCAAAGCAAGAATCAGACAGGTGCACTCGCTGTTCAGCAATTTTCTGTCTTCTGCAACCTCTGCTGCTGTAACCCAGGCAAACAGGGTCTGGAGTGGACCTCAAGCAATCTCCAACAGACCTATAGCTGAGGGTCCTGACTGTCAGAAGGAAAACTATCAAACAGGAAGGTCACCGATACCAAAACCCCATCAGTACATCACCATCATCAAAGACCAGAGGCAGATAAAATCACAAAGATGGGGAAAAAGCAGGGTAGAAAAGCTGGAAATTCAAAAAATAAGAGCGCATCTCCTCCTGCAAAGGAGCACAGCCCATCGCCAGCAACGGATCAAAGCTGGTCAGAGAATGACTTTGACGAGATGAGAGAAGAAGGCTTCAGTCCATCAAACCTCTCAGAGCTAAAGGAGGAATTACGTACCCAGCGCAAAGAAACTAAAAATCTTGAAAAAAGAGTGGAAGAATTGACAGCTAGACTAATTAATGCAGAGAAGGTCACAAACGAAATGACAGAGATGAAAACCATGACAAGAGAAATACGTGACAAATGCACAAGCTTCAGTAACCAACTCGATCAACTGGAAGAAAGAGTATCAGCGATGGAGGATCAAATGAATGAAATGAAGTGAGAAGAGAAACCAAAAGAAAAAAGAAGAAAAAGAAATGAACAAAGCCTGCAAGAAGTATGGGATTATGTCAAAAGAACAAATCTACGTCTGATTGGGGTGCCTGAAAGTGAGGGGGAAAATGGA
>NC_045438.1:95138259-95152017 GCF_002776525.5 Piliocolobus tephrosceles | reverse complement strand
GACTTTGCTGAAGTTGCTTATCAGCTTAAGAAGATTTTGGGCTGAGACGATGGGGTTTTCTAAATACACAATCATGTCATCTGCAAACAGGGACAATTTGACTTCTTCTTTACCTAACTGAATACCCTTGATTTCTTTCTCTTGCCTGATTGCCCTAGCCAGAACTTCCAAGACTATGTTGAATAGGAGTGGTGAGAGAGGGCATCCCTGTCTTGTGCCAGTTTTCAAAGGGAATTTTTCCAGTTTTTGCCCATTCAGTATGATATTAGCTGTGGGTTTGTCATAAATAGCTCTTATTATTTTGAGGTACGTTCCATCAATACCGAATTTATTGAGCGTTTTTAGCATGAAGGGCTGTTGAATTTTGTCAAAAGCCTTTTCTGCATCTATTGAGATAATCATGTGGTTCTTGTCTTTGGTTCTGTTTATATGCTGGATTACGTTTACTGATTTGCGAATGTTGAACCAGCCTTGCATCCTGGGACTTCTTATATCATTTCAGTTGAACTGCAAGAATTCAGGCATGTGATAGGAAATCCTCTTTCTTGGTTATTTCTTGAGAATAGAAACAGAGAGAATATACAATATTTTTAGAAGACAAAGCTCAAAAATAATTTTTCTTCTTGGTAAAAGAAAGGAAAGAGAGAGACACTGAAAGAGAGTGTGCTTCTGTCATTAACACATTAAACTAATTGAGTTAAAAAGAGTTGATGCTCACTATGAGTCTGTGGTAGGGGAAGGGGTAGCATTCAAAGATGTGGGGTGTGATAATCATACTCCTCATTTCACAATATGTTATTATAGTCAGTCCATACAGTCCCTCTACTGTTTTATTTTATTTCATTTTCCCACCCTGTTTGCAAATCCATATTCCCGTTTCCCTCTCTAGTTATAAGAACCCATCTGGTAGCTTGATAATTACTTAAATATGCATATGTCTTCATCAAATAAGTGCACTGTTTTGTTTTAAATGGTATTATGCTATAAGTTGCCTTCTGTTTCTCCTTTCACTCCACACTAGAGATCTAGTCATGTTACCATATACACATTTAGAGTGTCCATGTGTTGATTGTAGCTGCTATAGAGAACACTACAGTATGCAGTGGCTGCATTTTATTTATCCTTCCCTCAAAATATACCTAGTTTGCTTCCAACTCTGTACTTCTCAGAACATAACAAGAATAATTGTCCTTGTTGATGTTTCTTACAATCTATTTGTGAACTAATTGGTTTATATATTCAGGAGTGCTACTTATAGTGACAGTGAAGATACACATTCTTAATTCTGTTAAATACTGCCAGATTTTTTTAAAACCAATTTTCAAAAAAAATTAGACTTGCACTGGCACGTAGTGCCATAATTTTGGCATGAGAATTTTTACCCCAAAACTTATTGTCAATAATTGTTATTATTGTTTTTCTAATTTTTGTGATTCACATGAATATGCATGCTATTTCAATTTGAATTTCTCAAATTTGCTAATGAGTTTTAGCATCTCCATACACTTGTTATATATGTGAGTTTCCTCATCTATGAATTGCCTGTTAAAATCTTCTTATCTTTTAGCCATTTTTTAACTGGGTATTCTGCCGTTTATTCCTTGGTTTTGAAATATTTCACTTTACAGTAAATATATAAATTCCTTTTGTGGTTTTAAGAATTGTAAATGTCTTTTCCTAAACAGTTATCTATTATCTATTAATTTTGTTCATGTAGTCCTTCATTGACTTCAGAGCATTTATCTTAATATCAACAAATCAATCAAGTTTTTTGACATATGATCTATGCTTTTTGGACCTTTAAAAAAAATCTACCCACCTTTAAGTAACAAAAATATTCTCATAAATGTTGTTTTGTTAGCCTTTTACTTTTGTCTTTTACATTTACAGTTTTTACTTATGGTATAAGCTAAGTATCTTGCTTTGAATTTTTTCATATTTGAGACAGCTTCCCAACTCTACCTCATTTTTTGTTGTACTGGTTTTATCACCAATCGATTTTCTGTATTTATGTAGTTCTTTTTCTGATATCACTATTCTACTCTTCTGCTCTATTTTTCTATTCCTGAACTAGTTCCATTTGTGTTATTATCATAAATTTTAAGTAGATTTTTAAAATATGATTGGGCAATTTCTTATTCAGCTTTTCTTTTTTAAAATTGTTTTGCCTATTTGTTATTCATTATTCTTGCACATAAATTTTAGAATATGCTTGTCCAAAATTATTTAGTTCTGAAATCATCTAGTTGGAATTTTTATTCTAATTGCATAACAGTTTTGGGAGAGAGTGAAAGTCTCTGTACTAAAGTGAATTCAACAATGATTAGGCCAGGCGCAGTGGCTCACACCTGTAATCCCAGCACTTTGGGAGGCTGAGGTGGGTGGATCACTTGAGGTCAGGAGTTTGAGACCAGCCTGACCAACATGGTGAAACCCCACCAGTACTGAAAATACAAACAAGCAAAAAAAATCCAGATGTGGTGGCGCACGTCTGTAATCCCAGCTACTTGGGAGGCTGAGGCAGGAGAATTACTTGAACCCAGGAGGCAGAGGTTGCAGTGAGCTGAGATCACACCATTGCACTCCAGCCTGGGCAACAAGAGTGAAACTCCATCTCAAAACAAACAAACAAACAAACAAACAACAACAGCAAAAACAATGTTATGGTATATCTCTTCAATTATTGTGATTTTATGTTCTTTAATAAAAGTTTTCAAAATTATTATAAATTCTCTCTTGCTTTTACTATGTTTACTATTAATTTACCACTTGCCTAGAGGAATGCTATAACCAAACCACATTAAAGTCCTACATTAGAATGAACCATCTAACTGTTTCCTCTAAGACACATTAATACCTATGTTGGGCTATGTATTAGTCAGTTTTCACGCTGTTGATAAAGACATACTCAAGACTGAGTAATTTACAAAGAAAAAGAGATTTAATGGACTCACAGTTCCAAGTGGCTGGGGAGGCTTCCCAATCATGGCAGAAGGCCATGAGAACAGTATTGGGGAAACTGCCCCCATGATTCAATTATCTCCCACGGGGTGCCTCCCACAACACACAGGAATTATGGAAGCTACAATTCCAGATGAGGTTTGAGTGGGGACACAGCTAAACCATATCAGCCTATAATACATAATTTTCAGAAAACATTTAATATATTTGTATTATAATACTTAATATATTTGCTTTATATTCGTGAGGGAAGTATTAAAGTGATAAAATTAGAAAAGTAATGTTTTGGAAAAAAGGTTTTGCAAGGGAATCCAGGCTTTAGAAATTGATCTCTAAATTGAAAAAAAAGAAATAAATAAGATTAAAGAAAAATCTATATATCAAAAGTTATCCTACAGTTAGTCAATTTATGGTGGAAAATTAACTATTTTCTACAGATATGTATTATATTTGCAAAGGTTATTCTATATCTTAGACATAGGCACTATGAAAGTCAAGAATGCTAGTGGATTTTTAGGAAGTCAATCGGTAACTTATAGAAAAGTCTCAAAGCTAATTTATTTGGAAGTCCAGAAGTATATAGGGTTACCATGTATTTTTTGTTTATCTCAGTTTTAAAGGTGCCATTTTCACTCTATGATTGTGGTTTGTGATGTGCACACTATCTTATACAGGCAAGACAAGGTGTCAGATTTGGTTCCATATTGAACACCACAAAGAATACAGATTGTTTTAAACAAGTCATTCTTGATTAAAGATTTTTCTTGAATCTGACAGTTTTTTAAAAAGTTTCTAAAGTAGCAACAGTTTTACTTTTTCTTATAAAATGATACATTTTTCAGAGGTCTTCTTACTGTGAAATAAATTACTTCTTTTAAGCTAGGTGGATCTCTTCATCTAAATTGACCTTCCCACACCCCACAACAACGTTCTTAGAAATCTTGCAGACTTTCAAACTAAATGTGACTCTCAGGAGGACAATAAAACCATGCTCTTGGCCGGGCGCGGTGGCTCAAGCCTGCAATCCCAGCACTTTGGGAGGCCGAGACAGGTGGATCACAAGGTCAGGAGATCGAGACCATCCTGGCTAACATGGTGAAACCCCGTCTCTACTAAAAAATACAAAAAACTAGCCGGGCGAGGTGGTGGGCGCCTGTAGTCCCAGCTACTCGGGAGGCTGAGGCAGGAGAATGGCGTAAACCCGGGAGGCGGAGCTTGCAGTGAGCTGAGATCCGGCCACTGCACTCCAGCACTCCAGGCCGGGCCACAGAGCAAGACTCCGTCTCAAAAAAAAAAAAAAAAAAAAAAAAAAAAACCATCTATGCTCTTAGGATATAAACTATTTATTAATTTGTCCAACAAATATTTACTGAATGCCTATCAAGTGTTTGGCACTGTTTTAGGCAGGGAGAGTCAGTAGTCACCAAGTAAAAACAAATCAACTCAACTTCCTTTGTTCTCTTAATAACTTCTTTAGACTTCAAATCAGATTGAACTGACATCTATGAAGAGAGTGAGAAATTATTCTCAGAGAAAACACAAGTCTTAACTTTTGAAATAAGCAAACAGCATTTGTATTTTCCTGTATCACCAACCTCTCTACCTCTCTAGGTAATTCCACTCCAAGAAGCTCTCTCACTGATAGTTTCAGTTCTGTAGTGAAATTCACTTTCCCTATGCATAGGCCTATCAATCTGTGTCTCAGGCTTTCTATTCCACTTCCATTCCTTCTCTGCTGCTGGAATATAATAACTAAAATAAATAAATAAACAAAATCATAAATTTTTCTCACATTAATGGGATCAATGTACTGTACCTGAGTATAGATGATCAAAGTCCATTAGTACAGGCACAATTATTGACACAGAAACTTACCTGACCCTAACCCTCAAAGGCAAATGCAGTACTCTACTTAGACTGACAATGTTTTATGTTTCTAAATGTCTAAATGCAGAGAAAATCCAAGGATTCTAATTATTTTCCCTATCTAGATATGAACATGTTAGATAGGTAGCTATATGTGTGTGTGTATGTATATCTTCCTATCTATAGATATATAGATTTTATCTATATTATCTACACATCTTATACATTATATAATAATCTATAAGTCTGCAATAATACATTTTTATGTGATCTTATTACATATATGTATATGTGTGATATATCATTATATATAGATATCTATAAGATCACATAAAAATGTATTATTGCAGACTTATAGATTATTATATAATGTATAGGATTATATAATAAATATAATATATATTATATCTATATAATCTATAAGATAGGTAGATATATATACACATGGATAGATAGATATAATCTCTCTATAGATAGCTTATATACATAGAGCTGGAAATTCTTAGAGATCTTATAGTTTTTCTCTCCTTTGTTAGGATACAAATTTGTACTACTATCTAAATAAGTTATTTTACTCAACAGTGACATAATAACAGTAATCATTCATTATTTTCTGGCTTCAAGAGATCTCCTCAACTGGGAGCCAGTAACTCAACCTAATTTAAAATCTCTAATATAAATAATATCTTCTATTTATTGTCCTGTTTGAGAAGCTTTGCATAATTTTTTTTCCATTTTACTCTCCTAACAACCTGATCAAGTAAATATCATCATCATCTTAAAGCAGAAGCAGGGAAGATTAAACAGTTTGAGTATTTTGCCTAAATTCATGCAGCTAGTGTGTATTTTGCCAAAACTGGAAACAAAGTTTCTGATTTCAAAAATCATGATCTTTAATAAGATGCTGGAAAATCTCTTGGCCTGTAAACTTCAGAATTTAGGTACTGTGTTAATGGCCAGATCACAATTCTTGACAAATAGTTTGCCATAACTGAGCTCACTAAACATTTAAATGAAAAAAAATTAATATGTAGAAGGTAAAGTTTACATCTTCCAAAATTAAACACCAACCTATTATATAGTCTGTTTTGTTATCAATAAATTATGGAATTGGGTTATGAAATAGATAACTTAGATGAAAAGCAAGAAAATGTAGGGTACAATTACATGTATCAGTTATGACCAGGCCACAGATCTAGTAGCACATTTGTACCTAGTCTTAAAAAACAAACAAAGAAACAAACAAAACAAAAAAACTTTCATCTGTTTCAAACGGCAAGGGGCAAAACATACTTTTAAGCAAAAGACCTCATTTTGCTTAAAGCAAATGATCATTTCCCCCAAACCCCTCTCTCAGAAGGAAAAGAGGGTGGATTTCTAGTGGAAGGCATCTCCCACATTTTCATGCAACAGTTACTACCCTCAAATGGAGAGAAAGGAATGTAAGAGCTCATCTCAGCAAATGTGGTTCCAATATCAAATATGGTTCCAAGAAGCTGACTGATACAAAGTCAGCTTCTTCTAGTCACCATACCTGACCATGGATTCCAGCAATAACTGCAGTGGGCATGGCTGCAAAATGAAGACTTCTGTATAGAGCCTCTCAGAAAAGGAGCCTTGGGGATACCCCATTTTTTATATGGCTGAGTACAAATGTGGCCCCTATCAGTCACTCTGGTGAAACCTGCTATTTGGAGAGCTTGTCCAAATGGCCCCAACCAATCATTCAATTATGCTGATTCAAAATTCAGACCAACATTTACATCAACATAATAAAATTCTTTACAGATGGTGGGAGGCATGAAACATTTCTACCAATTTAGTCAAAAATGTGAAAATCAATTCTAGAAAGTCACAAAATAGGATGAATTTCATCGAGAAAAACAGAACAACAATGTGTTAGGGTACTACTAAACTGAAAGCCACATAAAGGCTGAGTCCTTTTAATTTATATTTACCAAACTAAACCTCCATTACTCTTTTCACCTTTACTTTGAAATATATGAAAGGACATAAGTGTGTGTGTGTGTGTGTGTGTGTGTGTGTGTGTGTGTGTGTACACACACACACATCAGTGCTTAAAATTATCAAACTTAAGAGCAAAAATCTGCTAACAACACTAAATCAGTTATACTCTTTTAGCTCATGATGAAGGAAGTGGCACCTATGTCATCAAAGTCATTTGAGCCAATTAATGAGTCATTTAAGGGCGAACCACATTGTCAGTATGGATTCTTCCATACACCATTAATGATTCTTTAGGCCTTTATCAGAATTTTGGCTTTTGCAGAAGTGCATTCACATTTTGGATAGCCATTTAGTACTTGCTATAATAGTTATATTCAAGAAAAATCAAATGCCCTTGATTTTAAAATACTTTATCAGACGAGATATTTGCCTTCACCAAAAGGCAGAAAATATGAATGATTATTTATTCAAAAAATATTTACTCAGTACTTACTTATTTAGGCATTGGAGATACAACAGTGCACAAAATAGATGAAGACTTTTCTTTGATAAAGCATATGTTCTAATGTTTGTGTGTTGGGGAGAGGGCTGATGTGGTTTGGCTCTGTGTCCCTATCCAAATCTCATCTCAAATTATAATCCCCATATGTCAAGGGAGGTACCTGGTGGGAAGTGATTGGACATTGGGGGCCATTTCACCCATGCTGTTCTTGTGATAGTGAGTTATCACAAGATCTGATGGTTTTAAAGTATAACACTTCTCACCCCTCTCTCTCCTGCCACCATGAAAGACACACCTTGCCTCCCCTTCACCATCCACCGTGATTGTAAGTTTCCTGAGGCATCCCCAGCCATGTGGTACTGTGAGTCTATTAAACCTCTTTGCTTTATAAATTACCCAGTCTCAGGTAGTATCTTTAAGGCAGTGTGTGAATGAACTAATACAAGGGCTTAGTTTATAAAATAATTAAACCAATAAATAAGCAAAATCACATGAGATTATATAAACAAAATGCTGTAAGAATGTGTGCTAGGGAATGAATAGGGCTACATTAGAGATGGAGAGAAAACAAGAACTTCTGCAAAAATTTATTGGCCAGGTAAGTCATCCATGGGAAGATCTGGCGAAAGCCAGAGAAGACCCTGATGCAGGAAGGGAGCTTGGCATGATGAAGTCAACAAATGAAAGCCAATGTATCTGGAGCAGTGAGCTGTGGCAATCGGCTGAAACTGGGCATTGTAGGGGTATGCAATGGCAATGTTGTAAGAGGAAATAAGAAATAATTACTAAAGTCTTTCAAGTACACACTCAGGAGCAAGTCACTGAGGTCTGAGTGCGTCTGAGTGCTTTTTATCAGTTTGCCAGCTTGCACCAAGCTGGTGCTGCCTTTCTGTACCTCTGCTGAACTTCTAGCTGCAATGTGTTATTCCCCGGAAACATAGCTTTCATTATCACTACGTTGTAAGTAGGTAGTAATGTCATTATGTCAGCCTTTATGAAAGAAATTACCACCAAAAGGCACAGAGTGCAGGGTCTGGGAAATTCCTCCTTCAACCACCCAGTAGGGATGAGGCAGAAAGCCTTTGCTTTTCTGCTGACTGTTAAGCTCAGAAAAGACCCAACCCCAGGGCTTTAACCCCTTTCTATTCTGATTTAGTCTCAGGAATAGTCTTAAAGAATCTGGCTCCTTCTCATTGGCAAACCAGGACACAAATCTCTGTTCAGAAACTAATGATTACAGAACTCACATTCGAGGTGTAAATAATCTTCCATATGACCTGCATCAACTAAAATAGTTCTTTGGTAACATTTGGGGAAGGGGCAGAACCTAATTCTGAATGCAAACAACATGTTGTAAAAAATGTCTTCCAACATGGGTTTCTTTGTCTCCTTCCCAGATTTGCAATACAGAGGCAAAGGCAGAGATAGAGGTAGAGACAAACTTTTACTGCATGATTTTCCCCCTAATCAGTGCCTCATACATATAGCACAAGACAGCCTTCAGACAGCATACATGGTAGGTAAAACTCCACAAACATATTCCTTATAGTCACAGATATCTTTTACTCCCTGTTACCTGCTGTTTATGTAGAACTAAAATATTTGAAGAGAATAATCTCTCATATTGGAAAGAAGATCTATTTTGAGTATTCAGCATCAGAAATTAGCTTTCCCCCTTTTCGTTTTTTCTAATAAGCTAATCACACTGCTAGAAGCAAATAATTATAACTCAGGCCAGAGCACAAATGTAATTCCAGAATTCAACAGAAGCATGGGAGACTTTGGTATGAATCTCTTCCACAGCACAAATGCTGGGTCTAAAATTCAAGGATCCAGAGAGGAGGTTATCCAGAGCAAAAGCTATACTTCATTACTGAAGGGATTTTGTTGAAAAAATACACAAGCTGTACCCCCATTGCAATCAGTGCAATGATTGTTTTATAACTTCTTCCTCAGAGACCCCTCAACCTGATAGCCACAGTTACTGAATGCATCAAAGTGGAGCTATCCATTATTTTCTAGGGTAATTGTTTTTTATCCAATGTAAAATTTTACAAATTATAAAAGGCATACAGAGTTCAAAGTTATTACTGAGTATCTCTATAACTCTTTTGAGTAGTTATGAGTACTTTGTAATTGCTTTTTGTTAATTATGAAATAACTTTTTGAAATAAAGGACTAAAGACAAAATAACCTGTACTACATTTGACAAATACCAAATGTGTAAAACTTTCACAGCATTTTAACATTTAAGAGAATAACAATTACCTGGCAATTTGTAATGTTAAAGTTTGAGTCTGATGAACATTTACTTTTCGAACATTTAGAATCTACAAACTACTTTACCTTCTATTTTGAACATAACATATTTATTTATTTATTTATTTATTGTTTATTTATTTTTTATTATACTTTAAGTTCTAGGGTACATGTGCATAACGTGCAGATTTGTTACATATGTATACTTGTGCCATGTTGGTGTGCTGCACCCATCAACTCGTCAGCACCCATCAATTCATCATTTATATCATGTATAACTCCCAATGCAATCCCTCCTCCCTCCCCACTCCCCATGATAGGCCCCAGTGTGTGATGTTCCCCTTCCCGAGTCCAAGTGATCTCATTATTCAGTTCCCACCTATGAGGGAGAACATGCAGTGTTTGGTTTTCTGTTCTTGTGACAGTTTGCTAAGAATGATGGTTTCCAGCTGCATCCATGTCCCTACAAAGGACACAAACTCATCCTTTTTTATGGCTGCATAGTATTCCATGTTGCATATGTATGTTTATTGCGGCAGTATTCACAATAGCAAAGACTTGGAATCAACCCAAATGTCCACTGTGACAGACTGGATTAAGAAAATGTGGCACATATACACCATGGAACATAACATATTTAAAAATTACTTCCCTTTGTGTTGGAAATATCGTTAAGAGAAAAAGTTAAATAATAAATTTGAGCTCTTTTTTTCCTATGGTAAATTCCCAATAATGTCCTTCAATAGAAATAGAAAAGTAAGTTTTATATTAGTGTACTAACTGGAAAGACAGAGACAGAAGCTACATGCTTCTTGGATCTGCCTGAACCTTTCAATAAAAAGGCCAAAAATCAAGGGACCGCATATCAAATGATACTATGAAAAGGAGGAGAGACAAAAGGTGGGAAAAAATAAGCTACTAGTTAAATTTAATATTAATCATCAAAGTGAACCAAAAGATAATAACCAAAAAAGAGAAAACTACAAATATTATAAGGGTACTAAAGATAACCATTGAAACCAATATACAATCTTTCTTTAAACAAAACAGCTAGATAAATAGCAAATAAAGTAGAAACCCTAGGGAAAGCCTACTAATATAATATTTAGCTAAGAAGAGAAAAAAGTAGGCCGGGCGCGGTGGCTCAAGCCTGTAATCCCAGCACTTTGGGAGGCCGAGACGGGCAGATCACAAGGTCAGGAGATCGAGACCATCCTGGCTAACACGGTGAAACCCCGTCTCTACTAAAAAAATACAAAAAAAAAAAAAAAACAAAACTAGCTGGGCGAGGTGGCGGGCACCTATAGTCCCAGCTACTCGGGAGGCTGAGGCAGGAGAATGGTGTGAACCCGGGAGGCGGAGCTTGCAGTGAGCTGAGATCCGGCCACCGCACTCCAGCCTGGGCAACAGAGCAAGACTCCGTCTCAAAAAAAAAAAAAAAAAAAAAAGAAGAAGAGAAAAAAAAAGTAAATATATACCCATATGTGTATACAAATATACACATATTATATATATGTATATATGATACATATGTGGAGGTATATGTGTATATATAGATGCAATATTAAAACAAGAAAGGGTAAACCCTAACATATGTTCTAATGATTGTCTCTAGGGGATACATACATTGTATATATTATGGGATTAAGTAATTGAGTTTGCAGTTTTCAGTTTCTATCATTCACAGAGTGGTCAGGATTATTATTGTGGGAGAAAGGAGAGACATACATAAATTAGAAGAAAGTATGGTCTGAATATTTGTCCGCACAAAACGTACATGTTGAAATTGAATCCCCAATGTGACAATATTAAAAGGTGTGGCCTTTGGGAAGTGATCAAGCCATGAGGGCAGCCCTCATAAATGAAATGTGTGCCCTTATAAAAGAGGCTTGAGGGAACGTCTTAGTTTTTGCCGCTTCCACCACTTGTGGACAGAGCAAGAAGATGCCATCTTTGAAATAGAAAACAACAGGCTCTCCCAGACACTGAATCTCCTGGCATTCTCATGACCTATCGTCTCTTAAAGGGCTAGCTCTTCCACCTTGGGAAGGCACAGCAAGAAGAATCCATCTATGAGGATCAGGAATGGGCTCTTACTAGACAATTAATCTGCTGGCACCTTGATCTTGGACTTTCCAAATTCCAGAACTGAAGAGCAATGAAATCTGTTGTAAATTTCCCAATCCCTTAAGTATTTTGTTATAGCAGCAGGAATGAACTAAGATATTAAGAACTCTGTATTCTACATTTTAGTGAAAACTATCCATATTTATTATTTAGTATTTTATCTTTAAAATATAAGCATTCGAATTTCTTTCCTAGGTTCACTGAAGGTGCCTGTAAATAGTAATAATCTAATAGGAATGAATACCTCTAATGTGTAGATTCAGTTTTTCAAATATCTTTTCCTACTAAAATAAACAAGAATTCTTTGGAGTAATGGATAATTTCATACTTAAGGCTTAAAATATGCTAGATCCACATGTTTTACTAAACAATAAGGAGTCCATCGAAGTAGAGTAGGTGTGATGGTAAATACTGAGTGTCAACTTGATTGGATTGAAGGGTGCCAATTATTAATCTTGGGTGTGTCTGTGAGGTTGTTGCTAAGAGAGATTAACATTTGAGTCATGGGCTGGGAAAGGCAGACGCAATCTTAATCTGGGTGGACACAATCTAATCAGCTGTCAGAACGGCCAGAATATAAAACAGGCAGAAAAATATGAAAAAACTAGACTGGTCTAGCCTTCCAGCCTACATCTTTCTCTTGTGCTGGATCTTTCTGCCGTCGAACATCAGACTCCAGACTCCTCAGTTTTGGAACTCTGACTGGCTTCCTTGCTCCTCAGCTTGCAGGTGGCTTATTGTGGGACCTTGTCATTGTGTGAGTTAAGACTACTTAATAAACTCATATATGTATCTCCTGTTAGTTCTCTTCCTCTAGAGAAGTCTGACTAATACAGATTTTGGTACCAAGAGTGGTTCTAAAGGGATAGAATGTTAAGGATGGAGTTCTTTCATTGGTTTTGGGGTTTCTGGAGTTGGCGGCTTAATATGATTGCCCCAAAAATGCTAAGGATTGTACTTTTAATATTATGGAGAATACTGATAGTCCTTGGCATGAACTGTTTAGAGTTATGCAAAATAAATGCATTTGACACTGCTGATGCACTGTTATGAGGGGCAAGGAGTTTAGTGACTCTATACAAAATACTTATGACTACATGTGGAGAACAAAGGATCATAATGAAGTTGGTTGGTTGTTTGTTCCTAAGTTCACTGGACAAAGTGACGAAAGAAAATTATGAATTCAGGGATTCTAATTTCTGGCTTCAGAAGCAGATACTGAGTCTCAAATCTGTTAAGATTACCCTGAGTGGGAGTCTTATGTCCTTTAGAGAAAGAGTTGAAATTGTGGAAAAACAGATACAAGCTCATGTCATGTAAGTGGCTGACCTGCAACAAAAGGTGCATGCACAGCTTTACCAAGTGTCTACTGTTAAAGTGAGGGCACTGATTGGAAAAACTGAGACCCTGTAACTTGGAATGGTGATTTGTGGCAGGACCCTGATGAAGCTGGGGACACTGAGCCTGTAAACGCTGATGAACCTTTTTTGCCAGAAAAAACAACTTCCTCATCCCCAGTAGTGGCAACTTCCCCTCCCAGACCCATGCTGCCATCAGCCTTTCCACTTTTGTCTGAGATAAACCCTGCACTGCCTGAAGCAACAGTGATGGCCTCTCCTGAGGCAGTTGCCAGGCAAGATAATGTTGATTCTCCTCAGGAGCCACCCTCAAGACCTCTGTCTGCTTCTAGACCTATAATTAAAGTCCTGGTGGGCCCCTGAAGGTGAGATTCATAGTGTGACCCATGAGGAGGTGTGCTACACTTGAAAAGAACTGCTTGAGTTTTCTAATTTATATAAGCAAAAATCTGGAGAACTGGCATGGAAATGGATATTGAGAGTGTGGGATAATGGTGGAAGGAACATAGAGTTGGATCAGGCTGAATTTATTGATTTGGGCCCATGAAGTAGGGATCCTGCATTTAATGTTGCAGCTCAGGGAGTTAAAGAAGGTTCTGAGGGCGGAGCAAGATGGCTGAATAGGAACAGCTTCAGTTTCCATCTCCCAGCGCGAGCGACACAGAAGACTGGCGATTTCTGCATTTTCAACTGAGGTACTGGGGTCATCTCACTCGG
>NC_045438.1:95109238-95133259 GCF_002776525.5 Piliocolobus tephrosceles | reverse complement strand
TTTGCTATTGTGAATAGTGCCGCAATAGCAAAGACTTGGAATCAACCCAAATGTCCATCAGTGACAGACTGGATTAAGAAAATGTGGCACATATACACCATGGAATACTATGCAGCCATAAAAAAGGATGAGTTTGCGTCCTTTGTAGGGACATGGATGCAGCTGGAAACCATCATTCTTAGCAAACTATCACAAGAAGAGAAAACCAAACACCGCATGTTCTCACTCATAGGTGGGAACTGAACAATGAGCTCACTTGGACTCGGGAAGGGGAACATCACACACTGGGGCCTATCATGGGGAGGGGGGAGGGGGGAGGGATTGCATTGGGGAGTTATACCTGATATAAATGATGAATTGATGGGTGCTGACGAGTTGATGGGTGCAGCACACCAACATGGCACATGTATACATATGTAACCTGCACGTTATGCACATGTACCCTAGAACTTAAAGTATAATAAAAAAAAAAAAAAAGAAAAAAATAATTAAAAAAAGATAACCACCAAATATGTGGCAAATTTTTTGGGGGGGTCTACTTCCTTTTTCAACAGTGTTATGTTGTTGAGAAATAGCTGAAATGAGTCAGAACTACTTATGTTGTTTCCTTAATATGTAAGGTTGAAAATGTTTAACATCTTTGACACTCAATTTCAGTAACTGTAAAATGATACCTATATTATATATACACATATATCATTGATTTAATAGAATGATTACTAACATACCCACTTATAACAAATATTCTCTAGGTATGTAATGTATAATGCTGTCTCTTTATACACAGACACATACGTACTTTATGTGACATAGACATAGACTGATGTTCAATCAAGAGAAGCTAAAATTGCAGTTTTGATTAGTAGGTAAAGGAAAATAGAAAGTTACATTTTTAGGTAGGTCTGATTTCAAATGACAACTATTGACCCTTTTCACCTTTTCCATTACTAATTGGATAAAGACTCTTCAGATTTGATTGCTATACTGTGACCAACATTTAAAATGGAACTTTTGAAATATAATGAGAAAAAGAGTTCCTCATGTGTTTAAGCTTCGATAGCCACACATTTCATCACGCAGCAACTCAGAAGCTTATACAATCAAATGCAGGTGGAATTATCAATGACATTGTTTCCTTTGTGCAAGAAGAAAACTGGTCTGACAAAAAAACAAAAAGCGAAACAAACAAACAAAAAAAGAAAATGGAACAAAAAACACGTTCAAATTCACCAATCAGAAAGCTGACATCATTTAGAGCAAATGAAATGCTTCTTTCTTGTAGCTTTCTTTAACCAATATCTCATTATTCTGATCTCAATTCCATTCCCTGAAGCTGTGAGCCACTCTCTTGAGTTTCTTTTTTGTCAACAGATGATGTAAGAATGAGAATAACATGTGCAGAGATGTCTATCTGATGTCAATAATTTCATTTTAATAAAAATTTGTTTTCCCATTAAAACAAAAAAAGAAGGTTCTAATAGTTTATTTCCTTGTCCAACTGAAATATGGATTAAAATATAGCCCACTATGAGAGAGCTGGAAATGTCTGATCTCCTTTGGTTTAATGTAGAGGAAGGGATCCAAAAGCTTAGGGAGATTGGGATGGGGGAGTGGATTAGTCACTTTAGACCAACTCATCCCAGTTAGGAGGGTCCAGAAGATATACCCTCGACCAATGCTTTGTGAAATAGATTTGTGAAGGCAGCACATGCATCTTTGAAAAGCCCTGCAATTACTCTTCTCTGTATATCATATCTAACAGTGGAAACCATAGTCACTCAACTACGAAATTTAAATACAATGGGAATAATTGGATCCTGAGGTAGCAGGGGCCAAGTGGCAGCACTCAACCATCAAAGACAAGGTAGGTATAGCTACCATAATGGACAGCAGAGGCAAAGCAGCAATCAGAATAGTCTGACTTGTGTAGAACTCTGGCATTGGCTAATGGATCACAGTGTTCCTAGAAATGAAATTGATAGGAAGCCTACTGTGTTCCTACTTAATTTATATAAGCAGAAACTTCAAGGTTGAATGGACAAAAGACTAATTTGTATTATAAAAAAACAGAGAATCACAGCCCCTCAATAAATATCCTCATTTGGGTGTGTTACTACAGCCCATTTATTGAGTGATCCGGACTACCAAGAATGGACAAAAGACGAATTTGAATTATAAAAACAGAGAAATACAGCCCCTCAGTCAGTTTCCAGACTTGAGCAAGTTTACAGACCCAGAACTCAATAAGTGAAGGGTAGGCTGGATCCCCTTAAGGAAGGACCCCACTACACTACCAACAATTTATGATGTTAATCTTTCTCCCATCTTTCCCCAAGGAGACCTCCAGCATTCTACCAGGGTAACTGCATTGAGGAAAAGGAAATGATGAGAAATTTAAGGGACTACTCGACACTGGAACTGAGCTGATATTGATTTCAGGGGACCCAAAACATTATTGTGTGCCTCCAGTTAATGTAGGGGCTTATGGAGGTCAGCAAGTAATGGAGTTTTAGCTCAGGTCTGATGTACAGTGGGTCCACTGGGTCCTGGGACTCATCCTGTGGTCATTTCCCTAGTGCCAGAATGTATAATTGACATAGACATACTTAGCAGCTGGCAGAACCCCCACATAGGCTCTGTGATTGGTAGAGTGAGGGCTATTATGGTGAGAAAGGCCAAATGAAAGCTATCAGAGCTGCCTCTACCTAGAAAAATAGGAAGTCAAATACAATATAGTGTCACTGGAAGGATTGCAGAGATTAGTGCCACCATCAAGGACTTGAATGATGCAAGGATGGTATTCCCACCACATCTCCATTCAACTCTCCTATTTGGCCTGTGCAGAAGGCAGACGGATCTTGGAGAATGACAGTGGATTGTCATAAGCTTAACCAAGTGGTGACTCCAATTGTAGCTCCTATACCAGATGTGATTTCATTGTTTGAGCAAATTAACACAGCTCCTAGTACCTGGTATGCAGCCATTGACTTGGCAAATATCTTTTTCTCCATTTATATCCATAAAGCCCACCAGAAGCAATTTGCCTTCAGCTAGCCAGGTCAGCAATATGTTTTTACTGTCCTAATTCAGGGGTCTATCACCTCTCCACCTTTGTGTCATAATCTTATTTGAGGAGACCTTAATCGCTTTTTGCTTCCACAAGATATCACACTGGTCCAATACATTGATGACATTATGCTGACTGGATCTATTGAGCAAGAAGTAGCAAACAAACTAGACTTATTGGTGAGACATTTTTGTGCCAGAGGGTAGGAAATAAATCCCACTAAATTCTAGGGACCTTCTACTTCAGTAAAATTTCTAAGGGTCCAGTGGTGTGGGGCATGTTGAGATATTCCTTTTATGGTGAAAGACAAGTTGCTGTATTTGGTCCCTCCTACAATCAAGGAAGAGGCACAATGGCTAATGGGCCTATTTGGATTTTGGAAGCAACACATTCCTCATTTGCGTGTGTTACTCCAGCCCACTTATTGAGTAACTCAGACTATCCAGATGAAATCAGTCTACTACTCCACAACAGAAGTAAAGAAGAGTATGCGTGGAATACAGGAGATCCATTAGGACATCTCTTAGTATTACCATGCCCTGTGATTAAGGTCAATGGGAAACTACAACAGCCCAATCCAGGCAAGACTATAAATGGCCCAGACCATTCAGTAATAAAGGTTTGGGCCACTCCACCAGGGAAAAAAAACCACAACCTGCTGAGGTCCTTGCTGAAGACAAAGGGAATACAGAATGGGTAGTAGAAGAAGGTAGTCAGCAATACCAGGTACAACCACATGACCATCTGCAGAAATGAGGACCATAATTGTCATGAGTATTTCCTCCTTCTTTTCTTAAAAACATGTTTGTGCATGTATACACTTGTACTAAGAACATATATTTTATTTCCTTTTCCCTTTTTCATGTGATGCAAGATTTATTGACTTCATGTCAGCAATTAAGTATTGTTAACTTTAGGTAATAGTATTTGGTTTGGGGATTGGTGTGTTTCCACTTGTACAAAGTATAGTTGTATTATGTTAGGCATAATTATGACCTTATTATTGTCTTTATTAGAAGATTATGTATGATCTCAAGAGATGTGTATGGGTTCAAGTTGACAAGGAGTAGACTTGTGATGGTTAAAACTGAATGTCAACTTGATTGGATTGAAGGATACAAAGTATTGTTCCTGGGTGTGTCTGTGAGGGTGTTGCCAGAGGAGATTAACATTTGAGTCAGTGGACTGGCAAAGGTAGACCCACCCTTAATCTGGGTGGGCACCAGCTAATCAGCTACCTGTGTGACTAGAATATAAAGCAGACAGAAAAATGTGAAAAGGCTAGACTGGCCTAGTCTCCCAGCCTACATCTTTCTCTTGTGCTGGATGCTTCATGCCCTCAAACATCGAACTCAAAGTTCTTCTGCTTTGGAACTTGGATTGGCTTCCTTGCTCCTCAACTTGCAGATGACCTATTGTGGGGCCTTGTGATCATGTGAGTTAATACTACTTTAAAAACTCCCATATATATACATACACACATACACACAGGTGTGTGTGTGTGTATATATGTGTATATATACTAGGATATTACATAATAGGATATATATATATACACATATATATCTCCTATTATTTCTGTCTCTATGGAGAACCCCAACTAATACAGTAGGGTTCTATCTAAAGATTCAAATGCAATTTGAACCATTTCCAACTGGCTAAAGTTGGGACACTTTGAGTAATAATGATAATAATTGCAATGCATTGAAATATCAAGTATCTTTTAATTCTTTAATTCATTATAATAATAAAAAAGTCATTGTTAGTGGATATCAATAAAACAATTCATTAGTTTGAAAAGCAGAAAATTAAGGACAGAATTTAGATACTTATTTTGACTCCTCTATACTAATTGTATATAGCCAAGGAAGGAAATTATTTTATCAAAATATTTCAGTAATAAATAAAGCAAAGTCAGTTTTAGGATATCACTTTTTCATAGCTACTAATAAATGAATTGATTTAGAAACTGAATATCAAGTCAGGATGAGTATCGAGTATCACAAAAATGAAGATAGCTAAACATTACTTGTCATATGACAGAAAATCAAATCTCCATTTTTGATAATTTTTTGACAAAAATGTTGAATCTAAATTTTATTACTACTTGAGATCCAACCACTAACTTATAAAAAATCCACAGAATGGAAGAACATGCAATACGATACTACAGGGATAAAATCAGCAAAATCCAGACTTTGCAACACTCTTCAGAACAGAAGACAAAGATTCTTTAACAATATATTGCAAAGGAAAAAATTACAGAAGATAAGACTTACAATATAGAAGAAAATTAAGGGTTATATTAACCAATTTCAATACATGTAATTTGTTTGTATCTTGACTCAACAAGAAAAATGATGTATATGTAACACTTGAAAATATGAACATTGAAACTAAGAAATTATTATTAAAATTTTTAGGATGACATATGTTTTGTGGTTTTGTTAAAATAGTAATTTAGTACCTATATTTAATTATATATATACACAAATATTTAGGGATGAATTCATATACTTACTTCAAGACAATATGCAGGGTGGAGGTGGAATAGGAAAAAGAAATTGGTAAAGGTATAGCTCAAATAAGATTGACCAAGAGTTGACAATTATTGAAGCAGAGTTGTTGGTTCTTGGGAATTCACCATTCTGCTGAATCTATTTTTTTATATTTTTATATGTTTGCTATTTTTCATTACAAACATGATAAGCTGATAAATTGAAGGCAAACAATAAGGTGCATTTTGATAAATATTCATAGATAGCTGCATTATGTACTATATAAAAACATGTTGTGGTGTGTATGCATGCCTGTCTTCCCAGCTACTCAGGGGATTGAGGCAGGAGGATTGCTTGAGCCCATGAGTTCGAGACTGCAGTGAGCTATGATCACGAGACTGCATCATGTTAGCCAGTGCGAGTGATTATGACCAATGCACCTACTGAAAAGCAATTTTGCAGGGGAAAAATGATAGTGGAGATTGTGACATTTAGGCTACAGGACATTAAATAGGTAGGAAAGTTCTGAAATAAATATTTTTTGTCATGAAATGTGTCTGCCTTGTGTATTTCTCACTATGGCCCTAGCACAGTGACTGTTGTATATTAAACCCTAAGTAAATATTTTTTAAACTACACAATTGATTGTATCCTAAATCAAACAAAATAGAAATCCCAACAAAAATAATTTAGTAAACCTAAAGGGGATCAATCATAATTATAATAATATTATCCCTATATTACTGGTAATGTCAATTCTAACAGGCTCTATAGAAATTAAATTAATTTACAGAAATAAAGATTTAGAGTGCATTAAGGGGGTAGATATAGTGCATTAAGAGGATACAGATTTTCAGTGTATCCTTTTTCTCCCTATCACTTACAAATTAGAGGCATCAACCTCTGAGGCAGAGAAGCTCAGATTTCTCATATATAAGTGAGAACAACAATTATAAGAAAAGTCAGAAGATAAAAGTTCACTTTGCAGATTAAATTTGTGTTTACTGAATATGATTAAAGCATTAAAGAATGACCATATCAAATTTCAACTTTTTCTATAATTTCATAGAGTGCTAAAATTCTATCATTTATTCAAGCATTGCTTCACATACATGTATTGTTCCATATCTCAGAGAGTGTTTTCAGTGTCAGAGATTCAGTAATTACTAAAGAACACACTTTATTTTGAATAGCTTGTACTGAAAGGGAGAAGGCTAATAAATAAGCAGGTAATTACAGAACAATGTGGTGATTTATGATACAGATATGCAGATAGTAGCAGACAAGAGAAAAAGAGCCTCATTCAGGAAGGGAGTTGAGGGAATATAGGGGATTCCAGGCATAGAACATAAGGAGGAAAAGGTCTGGAGTGGAGGTAAGGTAGGGTGGCTAGAGAGGGGGAGGAGGATAATAATATGACAATTCACAATCATTTTATCACCAGTAGATAAAATATGATACAAGCAATCATATCCAATTCAACCTACAGAGTTATTGTATTGATATTAAAAATTTAAGTCCTTTCCACTAACTATAAACTCTCCTTCAGAACAAGGACTGGCGATTTTGCTCACCATTATACTCTTGGCATCTAACACATTTTCTAGCCTGTTATATGTGGAAGGGGAAAATTTGTTAAATAGAGAAACAGACGGATGAACAGATGAATGAATGAATGGCTTGTTATTTTCAATGAGATTTCAGTAAGCATTTATGGATATTAAAGTTTACCCTTCTTTTGGATTAACCCTTAGCATAGAGCCCTTGAAGTTTAAATATTTCAAAATGGCTTTGAAAACATTCACAAACATTTTAAGGCATAGCCAAGTGGTAGCAGCTGCAAACAAGCAGCTGAAGCTGATTAGAACTTTTTCAGGGACTGCCCAGTCATGGCTTGCCTCTGCAAGCCTGGCATCCTTTGTGGACCAGGAGGACTTTCATGCATGCCCTCATGCATTCATTCCGTAAGTACTTATTCAGTGCCTGCTATGTACTGGCACTATTCTAAACACTAGAGATATGGAAACAATTTGTACACACATGCACATGTAAATCTGCCCTCACAGAGCATACATCTGAGTCAGGGGAGACAGACAATTAGTAAAACATATAGTATTTCAGCTGACAATAAGTGCTATGGACAAAAATTAAGGAAAGAAGGGACAGGGAGACTGACAGTGAACCACAATCCATTGAGCTACATTGGAAGGAGATGCCCTATGAGGGGAGGGATGACCTGCTGCACTTTTTGAATACTGACGTAAACATGAACTAAAGGCATGAGATTTACCCTTTTGGCTCAAGGCAGTTTTGGCAGGGCAAGGTGAAGGTAGAGAGACAGGGTTGCTTGGACCATGTGGTACACACTCTGGGTATTGAAGTGAGAGGGACAATCCTACCTGGAACACTTCACGACTTCAGCTACATTCCAACTGCTTCCGTGCTTTTTTGGAGGGATGGGTGATCCAGACACCAGACACATGCCTGCTTAGTAATTATATTAAGCTCAATATTCTAATCATGTATCCTTTTTCAAATAGTTATAAGACTTATCAATACATCCAAAGACAATGATTTTAACAAGAACTATTTTGAGATACACTAATAGGGACCATGCCCTTTCAGATCAATGAATTAATTACATTGATTAAAATCTTACAGACTCACTTTAATTTTCATTATCCCAAAACCCTATTAGTTACTTCATGTGATTCTGTTTTGATCTCTAACATCTCCTTATAAATTTTAGGGTAAATGCCACATCTTTATTAAAAAGAGACATACATGTACTTTGAGCATATGAGTCAATACAGAATTAAAGATGAGTCAAAAAGTGATTTTGCAGATTCCCAATAGTGTCAGGATTCTAGGGGATGTCAACTTTTATATGGACACTGTAGAAGCTAATTACGCAACAAATTAGAGTATCTGTCTTATTCTTCTTGACTCTTTGGCAAGCAGGCAATAAAGATGCTGTTTATAAAAATAAATTTCAGAATAAAATAATAAGCATCCATTTAAAAAGGAAAAAGAAACACTGATAAACTTCTTTCTATAAGGCAGAATAAATGGATAAATGGTACCCTGAAACATACAATCTGGATTGGAATAAAATATTTCACTCTATGCAATTTATTAGTGTTGCAAAACAAAAACCTCAGACCTGTGCCTTGAGACAGTACATGATTAAGTGCCAAATGAGAGGTGCAAGTAACTCAAGTATCAGTTTACAGATAAAGGACAGCTTATTTGAATTTACAATGTTTAGGGTTGATTTGAGAAGAAGGTTAGATACTTGAACAAGGATAGATGGAGAGAAATGGAAGAGGGAATTCCAAGTGGGGTGAATAGAATGTGAAGAAATAGGAAAGTGAAAAATTAGTCTTCTTTCTAATTTATTCTCAAAGTAGGGGCAGGGTTGGATGTATTGCAGCAAGAACACAGTAGGATAGGAACAAGGCATTAAATTTGTGGGAGTATAGCTACAGAATTCTTAATGATCTTAAAAGATGGAAAGAAAACATTCTGTGTTAGCCCATTCTTGCACTTCTGTAAAGAACTACCTGAGACTGGTAGTTCTCCGAGCTTTATAGGAAGTATGGCTGGGGAGGCCTCAGAAAACTTTCAATCATGGCAGAACGCAAAGGGGAAGAAGGTACATCTTACATGGCTGAAGCAGAGGGAAGCCAGCAAGAAGGGAGGTGCTACACACTTTTAAACAACCAGATCTCATGAGAACTCTATCTTGAGAACAGCACCAAAGGGGAAAATTTACATCATGACTCAGTCACCTCCCACCAGGCCCTACCTCCAACACTGGGAATTACAATTTGACATGAGATTTGGGTGGGGACACAAATCCAAGCCATATCACATTCCATACCTAAAATGTTTCCTTCCTTCCTTCTTTTTTTTTTTTTCTTTCTGTTTTTCAACATGACCAAATCAAGCTTTGGACAAGGAACAGACACAATGTCTCTGCTGCACTGAGAAAAACCAATACCCTTTCTGTTCTTCGTAACTTTAAATACAGCCAGAAGAAAGAGTCATTCTCTCAGGTCTTGCTAACAGGCCACTTTATAAGCCTTCTTGGAAGTACATTGTATTTCCAGAGCTGCAGAGCTACTAAGCCTGTGAATTACTCAAGGACATTTTTTTTTTCTCCCTGAACCATGCTTATGAATGAGGGAAGTGTGGCTCACAAGCTGTACTTGTCTTCATCCTCCCAAGAAAGAAGCTAGGGTCTTAAAGAACAATTAAAAACATGGAACTTAGTCATTTCTTCAGGAAAATGAGAAAACACAGGCTGTACTCTGACTTACCAAAGAATCTTTTTGAAGACTAAAAGTCTCTGAGGGGGAAGAGGACAAAAGGAAGCTGTAGCATTATTCAGACTTCTCTTTTGTTCAAGTTTTATGTAACAACTAGAAGCACCCAACAAATTTTAGATCCAGCTAGCGTATAGTATAATTTCAGTTGAAAATCATATTTTGAGCTATTTGTAAGGTTAAAAACTTCTAATTTGTTTTGATAATTGAAAGACATAGTTATTAAAAATTGGCAAGAATTATGCCAAGACACATGAAAATTTGCTACGCAGGCAATGGTTAAGCTGGTTTTCATGAAAAACAAGATATTATAATATTAATATGAATTTTCACTGTGTATGATGACTTTGCATATATTATCTCTCTTGAAGTTCACAACTTCTACTTTTTGAAGTAGGAGTCATTGTAGGGAAAGTGAGGCTTAAAGAGGCTGAACTAAGTTGCCCAAGGACGCCAGGGCTAATCAGTGGTTGAGGAAGAATCCAAACCTAAGTGGTTTTGCTCCAGCATCATTCCCCACTAAACGCTACTGCTTTCTTTTCCATTAGGAGCTCTTATATGAATGGGAAAGTTCCTAATTCTCTTAATTTCGATTTCTTGTCATTGTTGTTTTGTGCATTTTCCCATCAAGTAATATTAGTGTCTATCTGCTTGAGATAACAGAATAGAGTCTAGGAATTGGTCACCATAAAAGATTATGGAAACAAGTCCCAGAGACAATGCGAGGAGCTCTTTCTGGAGGTGGCTGAGTGTGGATATGAGGGCTCCTTCCTCAGGACCTGACAAACATACCAGAGGGTGCATCCGTAAGGCCTCAATCTGGTATAAGCTGATACAAATATTAGGATGATGCTTCTGATGCTGCACCAGAGGTACATTTAAGTTGAAGACAAGCACCATTGGGAAAGCTAGTATAGAATTCTCCCTGCAGTCTCCAGCCTAATGCATGGACCTTGGCACAGAATAAAATACTAACTGCTTGATAGAACAACGTTTATCCTGAATAACTATTTTCTCTCATTGCCCTTCCCAAATAGACAATAACAACAACAAAATACAATTTAATAATAAGGAAGACTCCCTGCTGTTCAATGCACCTGTTACAGGATACTTTGACATAGTCTTGTCAGACTATGAGTCTGACAAACTGAAAATGTGAAAGTAGAGAAAAATTTCTACAAGGAGAATAGTAAGTACTGTTTTGTGTGTGTGTGTGTGTGTGTGTATATATATATATATATATACATATATATATACTGTATTATTATAGTTGATGTTCCAGTATGATACTAAATAGAGAAATTACAGAAGGGTGGGGAGAAATTATTGATTTTTGCCACAAATTAATATTTATTAAGCAGCTCCTCTATGCCTGCTACTATAATTTGTATTATAGAAAATAAGAAAGCAGTTTCCACAGATCCACTGGCTATTGACTTAAAATAATTAAAGTCTCACATATAATATGACATATCAAGGGGAATATTCCTATTGTTTCCATACTCTCCATCTTTGCAGTTTGGAAATTGCTCAGTCTAAATTTAGGATAAGCCAAATAACCTAAGGAACATATTGGCATTTCTTTTATTTCTCTATAAACTTTTCATTTTCTTCCCTCAATAAGTGAATACAAGGCTGACATTTAAAGCAATGACTCCACTTTTCCTAGATTATGCACTAGTGTTCATAAATCCCTGAAGGAATTAGATTCATGGGCACATTTGTTAAATTACATACATAATACATTCGATTCCCTCTGCTCTGTGGCTTGTCTTTGTATGATTGCCTCTGCTACTGCCTCCATGATGAATCTTTCCATTATGTTACATAGATTTATTGTGAAGTGAACGAACTTGACATCCTGATGACTCTATGCTCTTCTTTCTCAAGGTTCTACTTTGAACCTTAATAAACCTGTAATTGAAGCAGCTCCATTTAAAAAATATTCCTTTAAGTCCAAAATATAATCATATTGAGTAGCTCTTATTACCCAGTAAAACACCCTAAGAGCAACACTAAACACTTAAAAGTTACATTAATAAATGTGTCTGTGTAGTCACAAACTCAGTTTCCCAGACCGGTGAGAAATGTAGATTGAACAGGCGCAGCCTTCACTGCCATGACAGAGGGGCCAGCAAGGATCTGACGGCTTCATTAGTAAATTCCATACTTGCCGTCACTTACCTGAAATTAGACCAGTGGGACTCCTTTTTCATTTTTCTTTTTATTGTATTGAGTTTATATGTTCATCCTCATAAAAAATTTAAATACAGGGTGTATGTGCATCACCTGATATATATAACCACAAAAATTAAAAAGAAATAAAAGCATGTGTTTGATTTTGGAACCATAAAGTGAAAATGAAAAGAGGGACCATAGGGCAATGGACACTTAAACTGAGTAAAAATGGTGTGTCTCCAAGGGCTCAAGTGCACCGGGGGCCAAAAGCAAACTTCAGCTAATTCAGAGGTACGCTCTTGGCTAACTGAGTTGCACTAAAATGAAATAAATTCTGAACAACAGCGTTCTATCATAGTACTGATAATTCATCTCCATACTCTGGTGCCCCAACTTCCTATAACTTAATATTCTTTCAAAATTTTACTCATTCATTCAACAAATATTCATTAAGAAGACAAATACTTACTAAGAATATGTCTAACATATTACGATCCAGTGTTCTAAGTGCTAGGGTTACAGCTACAAATTTGATGGGCAAAAGTCACTCAGGGGACTTACATTCTAGCTTTAAAATTTATCCTCCAAATTTAATTTCACTACACTATTTCCTATTAGTTAGATCTATCATAGATCTCTCTAAAAGCCATGGGGCAGTTTTGCTTACAGATTACAAGTAGGGTATTTTCTCAAATAGTGAAATAAATTAAATCTTTCTTATTATCTACAAAAGTGTCTTTGCTCTGAATGAGCAAGTAAATTAATTTATCTGTGCCAGGACATCTGCTTCTCTTGTTAAGAAAGTACAGTCCCTACTCTCTGCATGATGTCACTCCCCAAAATAGACATTTAATGACTTTAAACAAAGAATATTATTCTCATCTTGGACCCTACAAAGTTAAACAAAAATATTAGAGTTATTCTTCTCATGTTTCTTCCTAATACCCCACATTTTACCAAAGCAGATTATTTGTAATTCATTGAAATGTCACAATTAGGGTTTAGTTGCCATGTGCAAACATAATGAGAGATGGGGAAGAGCCTCAAGAATAGACCTACAAACTAGAATGAGGTAAGAACTCTGGTTCCATTCACAGTGGTATAGATGAAACGCTAGCCAGGCAGGTGTTCCTATTCAGGGTAGTCGGAAGTATAGAGGTCAAGTCCAAGTGCAGGTTGTCCACTTTCTAGACATACATCTGCCCTTCTGCAATTTACTTAATATCTCTAAGTCTTAGTTTCCTCACCTGTAAAACAAACATTGTAATTATGTTGATGCCGAAAATTGTTATGACTGTCAGAGGAAACATTCTCCTGTTCTTATATTGGTAATTGTGGACAATCACTCTGTCTCCAAGGGAGGACACTGTTAAACATCAGTGCCTCCTCTCTAGCATTTTTTCCTTTGCTTACTGATATGTAAAGAAGAGGAATGACATGCTAATTGGACCTAAGAAAAGCCTGATATATGCAATTACATTAGCCCTGAGTGGTGTCACAGCATTAAATAAAAGAATAGGGCCTGGGCTTATCTCTCTATTGCTGTTCTAATTACTAAGGAGGGTTTTTATCTCTCCAACCTAGGTAATAAAACAGACTGTCTAAAGGTCTACCTGGCTGTCTTCCTCCTTTGTTTCTGGAATTCTTCATCCTTTGATAATTAAATTTCTGATGAGGTTTTGTGGCATCTCCAAGGAAAAAGGCCATGTCGGTGTGCCAACTTTCTGAACAAATGTCTCAAGATATAGTTTTGAGAATAGGGAGAGGTCTGCTTTTCAGTAAAACCATAAACAGGATCTCCAGTCCAACTTTACTAGAAATAGGACTGGTGCTGTCCTTGGCTTTCAGTTGGCACTGTACACATATCTCTCAAATTGTTAAGGAACTTAGATAACTAGGGATTCCTAAATCCCATAAAGGAAGAGTACATAAACTGTGTGTATATGAGTTCAAAGGCAATAATCTGGTCCCTATAAGAATTGGTAAGAGCAGATGGGCCATCAATATTGGAATTACTGAAAAGGCCAGGAAGAGAAAGCCT
Source organism: Piliocolobus tephrosceles (assembly GCF_002776525.5). Lineage (NCBI taxonomy): Eukaryota > Metazoa > Chordata > Mammalia > Primates > Cercopithecidae > Piliocolobus > Piliocolobus tephrosceles. Next base: position 95,119,147 of record NC_045438.1, on the reverse strand, counting down.
TGTTACTTAAATGGAGCTGCAAGCTGTGGTCTTGGCCACAGACACAATGAAAGATCCCAGATCTTAGAATTTCAGATGCAAAGGAAGAGCAGAATTAACTGTAAGATTGAGATTTTTGATAAGAGCCCTTTTTGAAGACTGATAATGCTGGGTCCAGATCCTAAAGAAGTATTCTTTCCTTAGCCAGAGATTTTTTTAACCTTTGCTGTAGCCATTTAGAGGACAGACAGGAGGTGAGTCATAAGGAAAACCATACGTTTGATGAACAGAGAACTAACTATAATACTTGTCCCAATTAATCCAAATTTGAAATCCCTTTTACCCCAGTGAGATATTCTAGAAAGGTTCAACTCAATGCAGTAGCTTTATTTAAGACCTAATATATCCTATAAAAAATATTGCTTTGGGTAGATCAGTGTTATGATGTCACATACCTCCAGGGGTCAAGCATGAGGTACACATGGGCAAATGCAGCCAGATGCAGGGAATCTGAAAAGGAACAATGAGGGAAAAGAAGGGAAAATCTCTAGAGCACGCAGGGCAGCTGATAATAAGCCAGCAACAGGGACCTCTTCAGGATATTATTTCCTAAGAAGAGCCAGAAATCCAAGTTTTTAGAGTTTTTAATGTATGGCATTAAGCAATTTTTATGTTGATAACTCAATCTAATTTTAAAAAGATATACATGTTTGTGGGAATATCATGGCTTCAGAATGAAGCACTAGAGTTGTTATAGGACTGAGAAATATTATTTTTAAATTCATGGTTCACAAATCAATTTGATTATGATGTAGATCAACTACAACTTTGCCTACATGTTTGTTTTAATATAATTTAAACTAAATTACTTCATCCACTTTGTAAGTAACAAGGATGTATACACCACTTAAGTATTGAATATATAGGATATAATGTATCTTATGTTATGAAGATGGTAACTAAAAATGGGTATGAGTGGGAGAGTGAGCAGAAGAGGAAGACTTGAAGACGGAAAAAGAGAGTGAGTGGTAAGGACAGAGTTAAAAAGCAGAGGGAGAAAAATGATGCTGAAAGGAAACACACGAAGGAAGAAAGAAGCAATTCACACAATGGAAAAGCGTACAGAAAGTAGTTAAAGAAATTTTGAGTTGACATTAGTTCATTTTTACTTTGCTATGTACTTTATTTACTCTTTAATTAATGCAAATTAATAAAAATATGTCAAGTATCTTCACATGTCTGGCATTAACTGAAAGAGATGCGGCAGTGGAAAAAACAGGACCATGGACTCAAGATTACATTTTAGTGAGGAAGCATAAGACAAGCAGATTAGAAAATGGATATATAACATGTCAACTGATAAATATTATAGAAGGAAGATACCAAAGCAGGACTGGGAGAGCTCACACTTAGATGATTATTTCTTTGGCTAGGTGGTCAGGGAAGACCTCTGACGAATTAACATTTTAGCATAAACCTTAAGGAAGTAAATGAGCTGTGCATAAAATTAGTTTAATATCTATTAACTCAGCTCTATGAGGGTAAGAATTGGGTCTATCTTCTTCACCATTGACTCCTCATTGCTTTGCACACTGCTTAACACACAATAATGAACTCTGGGAGGGATAACCAAAATAGCCTTTATTAGCCTCTGGACAGACAGAACAGGAGACAGAATTATATCCATGCAAACCCTGAAAGAGCTCAAGGCAATTATATTAGTTTTCTAGGGCTGCCATAAATATTAACTAACGGTATTAACTAATAAATACCATAGAATGGGTGACTTGAAAAAAAGAAATTTATTTTCTCATAGTTCTAGAGGCTACAAATTCAAGATTAAGGTAACATCAAGGTTGATTTCTTGTGAAGCCTCTCCTGACTCGTACACAGCCACCTTCTTACTGTGTTCTCATATGGCCTTTCCTCTGTGTGTATGTGGACACAGAGAGCGTCTCTCTGGTGTCTTTTTTCTCTTCTTAAAAAGACACCAGTCCTATTGGATTAGGGTGCTACTCTCATGACCTCATTTAATCTTAAGTACCTTCTTAGAGGTTCTACCTCCAAATACAGTCACACTGGGGGTTCAGGCTTTAATATATGAATGGGGAGGGGGCACAACTCAGTCCGTAGCATGTTTCTCTGCTTCCTACCCTAATTCATGTCCTTCCCACGTGCAAAATACATTCACCTCATACCAACAGCCACAAAAGTCTTAACAAATTCAAGCATCAATTCCAAGTTCAAAATCTCATCTAAATATTATCTAAGTCAGGTATGGATGAGACTTTAGGTATGATTTATCCTGAGGCAAAATTACACTTTCTATCTCTAAACTTTTTAAGTAGACACATTATATGATTCCAAGATGCAATGACAGGAAAGGTGTAGGATAAATATTTTCATTTCAAAAGGAAGAAATCAGAAAAAAGAAAGGGATGACAGGTCCCAAGAAAGTCCAAAATCTAGAAAGGCAAATTCTTCTAGATCTTAAAGCTCAAGAATAATCCTCTTTGTCTTGATGTTCTTCCTGCAGGCCCAGTCCGGTGGCAACATCACTCCCACAGCCCAAGACTGCAGCCTTGCCCCCTCAGTTCTGGGCAGAGGCCTTGCTCTTGGGGCACTGGGCAGATATGGCTTGGCCTGGTAAAACCAAGTAGGAGGTCCACCCTATGAAACTGAGAAAAAACAGGCTTGCCCTCCAGGCCTGTAGTGAGAGTGGTAGCTCTGATAACACCTGGGGATTCCCTTTTCTTGAAGGATAAAGCATGTTGGAGCCCAATAGTTCTATTGTCCAGTCCTGTGGAGTCTCAGAAGCCGGAAAGCCTTTTTTTATTTCATATTTTTGTCTTCCCTTTAGTCCAAACTGGCAGTGTCTCAGCTAATGTCATTCCACCTCTATTGCTGGTGCTGCTGAGATGGCTGATTAACTCCATGGATAATCTCCCTATGGACTGATTGTTCAGCCATATTCTTGATGTTCTCTCCAGAAAACATTTTCTCATTTTTTGCAATATGAATAGAATGAGAATTTTCCAAATCTTCAGTTCTGGTTCAACTTTGCTTAACAGTTTTTTTTTTTTTTCATTTTCCCTCCCTTCCTTCCTTCCTTCCTTCCTTCCTTCCTTCCTTCCTTCCTTCCTTCCTCTCTCTCTCTTTCTTTCTTTCTCTTTCTTTTTCTTTCTTTCTTTCTCTCCTTCTTTCTTTCTTTCTCCTTCCTTCCCTCCTTTCTCCCTTCTCTCTTTCAAATTGAGACACAATCTTGGTTTGTCACCCATGCTGAAGTGCAATGGCTCAATTCACTGTAATCTTGACCTTCTGGGCTAAAGTGATCCTCCTGCTTCAGTCTCCCAAGTAGCTGGGACCACAGGTGCATGCTACCACCAGAACTGACTATTTTTTTTTTTTTCTATTTTTTTGTAGAGACAGGGCCTTGCTATGTTGCCCAGGTTGGTCTCAAACTCCCAAGTTCAAGCAATGTTATTTCCTTGGCCTCCCAAAGTCCTTAGAGTACAGGAGTGAGCCACCATACCCAGACAAGAAATTTTTCAATTTATCTCTCTCCTTTTACATTTTACTCTAAGCACTAAAGATACATAAGGCCAGATTATTAACACTTCTAGAAAACATATTCTCTCTTCTCCAAAATAATAAAAAACAAATATTTCATTCAAGTTCTTTGCCACTTTATGAAAAGAATGTCTTTCCTTCAGCTTCTAATAACATGTTCTTCACTTCCTTCTGAGACCTCACTAGAATCACCCTTAGCATTTATATTTCTACCAAGAGTACCTTCAAAGCACCATAGGCTTTTTTTAGCATGCACCTCAAAACTCTTTCAGCCTGCACCCATCCCCTAGTTCCAAAGTCACTCCACATTTTTAGACATTTATTACAGTAGCACCACACTTTGTGTTGCCAACATTCATGGGTTTCTGGGAATACCATAACAAAATACCATAGACCAGGTAGTTTAAACAGCAGAAATTTGTCTTCTCACAATTAAGAAGTTCAAGTTCAAGGTGCTTGGTCAGGGTGGGGTTCTGTTGAAGCCTCTTTTCCTGACTTGTATACAGCCACCTTCTTGCTATGTCCTCATATGGCCTTTCCTCTGAGTGTGTACAAAAGACAGAGAGAGAGAGAGGGAGAGGTTTCTAGTGTCTCTTCCTCTTCTTATGAGAACAAGAGTCCTATTGGATTGCAACCTCACCCTCATGACCTCATGTAACCTTTATTACCTCCCTGAAGGCCCCTTCTGCACACTGGGGATTAAGGCTCTAATACGTACACACTTTAGTCCATAACAGCCACTGTATCCTGGAACATTAATTAGGGTTCATTAATTGCAAGCAATAGATACTGATTGCAACTCATTTCACCCAAAAGGAGTGTGCTGATAGGATGTGAGGGACAAGGCTGCCTTTGCCTGAGACTCATACCCTCTGCAGTTGGGCAGTGTATAACCCATATGATCATAATCCACGGGCTTACTCCAGAACCTCACAGAACTGAAGAAAACAATGAAAACCATACTTTGGAAGTTCAAAACTCAGAGATGCTTTAGAGACTTAAAAGCAGGAACTAATGGAGAGTCTCTTTGGGCTGTTGCCTTCTTGGTGAATCAACTCCAATCATTCTCAGTCTTTGTTTCCACAATCTAGATAAAAGTTTTGGAAAGAAAGGGTGTGATTGCTCTTGGGTCACCACAAATCTCTTTGTAAAGAGAGGTCAGGCAGCCTGATGGATAGACCTATTGAGTCTTTCATCAATGGATCTGGGGTGGTGCCCAAAGCTCAATCAATTTGCTCTTAACAGAAACAGAAAGACCGAACTCTGGACCGCCAAAATTATAAAAGCTAAAATTCTAGCAGAGAAGAAAATGAGTCCAGCATCCCATATATGGGAATTGGAATGCCAGTTCTGCCATACGTTCACCAGCTCTGTGACATAGCATAAGTTCTTTAACTGATTTGTACCCCAAATTTTTTATCTGTAGATGAAAGAAAATTCTCAAATTGATTCATAAAAATGTTTAATTTATAAAATCACCTAAAGCAGTACCTGACAATCTGCAATATTCAAAAAATATTAGTTAATATTATTTTACATGAGACTGAACATTCTCATTCATAATGTAACATACATTCTGCTTTTGAAAAAAGTTTCCCTTGGGATGATTTTATCATGATTAGTATTAAACATAAGACATTCAACGCAATTCATATTTATATGACCCTCTCTCTCTCTCCCTCCCTCCCTCTCTCTCTCACACACACACACCCTCACATATACATACACATACACACACACACACACACAGTTGTAGGTCTCATGAATTTCTCCCTAAGAAGGTTCCTGAAAAACATGCTTTAAAAATTGTCTGTGATAAAATTATAAGTGTGAAAATTCAAACTTGCTCAAAGGCCAGAGATCAAGGCAAATAATAAAATGTAGTGTTTAACAGGCTAGGAAGGGCAGTTGTAGAATGAGTGTGGGTGTCAGTAACTGTTGTATGAAATTATTTTTATTCAACATCAGGCAAAGGAAATAAACACCAAGTTAATGAAATCTTTACATGATATAAAATAAGGAGGCACTGCAAGTGTTGGAAAAGCCTGAGAACTAATAACAATGATGCCATAATAGGAAAAATTAAAAGGGAAGAAAATAAAATTTAGATACACAATAACAGAATAGCATGAAGAAATGTAATTAAATCGAGAAGACACCTAAGTTATAGCATTTATTGCAGTGCACTTCGTAAAATTGTTTACATAATCATCCCCATTACTTAGCTGAAAGCACGATGAGACATTAAGTCATTTAATCAAAAGAAAAAAAAAATGATTGAGTAAGGACTATGCACCAGGTGCAATGTTAGTCAGTGAGGAACACCAATGAACAAGTTCAAGTCCTAGCTAGTGAATGCACAGATTCAATTTAATTCATCTCTATGCCATCAGCATCAAACGTACAAACCTAGCACATGAAGAAAGGAATAAGCAGCCATTTTTCCAGTGATAGATGGGTAAGTTGAGGAATGTTCATAGTCAAATGTATCTAAAAGGATATTTAGTAAGAGCACATATTTGTTGAGACTAAATACGTGCCAGACATTGTTTTCATGGTTTGGCTTGCATTCTCCTTCAGTCTTCATCCAGATGATGACACATTATGCTCGTGTTATAGTTGAAGAAACTGACAGTGGAAATTAAATGATGCTTCCAACCACATGTAGCTGGTAAGCAGTGGAGCTGAGATTCAAACCAGGTCTATCTGATTGAGTACTTTTATTTTTTTAATTAATCTATTTATTATTATTATTATTTTTTGAAATGGAGTCTCGCTCTCTTGCCCAGGCTGGAGTGTATCTCGGCTCACTGCAACCTTTACCTCCCAGGTTCAAGTGATTCTTCTGTTTCAGTCTTCCAAGTAGCTAGGACTACAGGCACCCATCATCATGCCCGGCTAATTTTTGTATTTTTGTAGAGAGGGGGTTTCACCAGTTAGACAGGCTCATCTTGAACTCCTGACCTCATGTGATCTGCCCACCTCAGCCTCCCAAAGTGCTGGAATTATAGGGGTGAGCCACCAAGCCCGGCCTGATTGAGTACTTTTAAATCCTCATAGATATTTTTAATTTTTAGGAGATAGGACACATCTAAGAGCAACCTCAGTGAATAGCATCCCGTTTTAGTGAACACGCAGGTGACTATGATGCAGGCACAATTGGAAAAATGAAAACAAACAAAAACAAAACTTCAATCGGCAGTCTGCATTAGTGAGTTTTTCATTTATTTCATTGTTAACTCTTCTTAACGTTTAACTTAAATTATATTGAACATGATCACTGCTTCTTTATCCTGAACTAAATTCACCTTTGTGAAGTCTTTGTAAAATATTTGTATCCAATATTTCAATTGATCCTTATAACAAGTATATGATATAGGTGGTGGATAAGGATTTTAAAAACATTTTTTTTTTTACCTTCCATACAAATTTGCAAGTTGAGATTTTGGAAAGTCAATTGACTTGTCCAAGGGCATATAAAGAAGTCAATGAGATTTTTGTAATCATCATCTCCACCCCAGCTTCCCTGGTGCATTTCCTAATTTAGTTTGCACAGAAAATTCATTCATCTTAGAGAGGTTTGTTGTACATTTCTGTTGCTTGTCCATATCTATTTGTGAAATGAAAAGAGCTGTTAATATTTCAAACATGTGAGACTTATCCTAAAGTGAGTGTATATAAGAATGTGAATGCTAACTTCTAAAATTCTCCATAAATGCTGAAGAGAACAAACAAGAATAGACCTCAGGAAAATAGTCTGAAATCAAAGAGCAGAATTGCTCAAGAAATCAATATCACCAAAGGAGACAAATGGCTGAAAACCAAGGACAAATTAGAATTGCACGCACAATGTAATACAGTACCCAGACAGGCAGTGATTTTCAAGGCTGCATATAAAGAGACATTTGATCCTAGGATGGGAAAGTAATAGCCTTTTCCTACAAAACTCTGGGGAGACTGCATCAGATAACAGTGTCTGAGGTAATACAGCCTCATCAAGAGTACGAGACACAGGCAACAGAAATGACTAGGGAGCGGAAACATCAATTTCCAAGTTAGGCTTCAGGAGCTAAATGTGTGTAGATTGGTGATGTAATGACAATGAGGCCCGTGAGTCTGAACAGTAATACCATTTTTCCACAGAAAGAAAGATATTTTCTAGTCTAATTTATGTGGGCTTATAAAAAGAAACTGATCACCAAGACTTAGGACAAAAGGAAACAAAGAAGTTATTTCCATGTTTCTAAGAATGAGATTGAAAATACATAAAAATAAAATTGTTCCTTAATTTATTTTTACATTTAATTTGACAGATAACATTGTATATTTTTACTGTGTCCATCATGATGTTTTGAAATATATGTGTGTGTGTGTGTATATATGTATGTATGTATAGTGGAATGGTTAAACCTAGCTAATGAGCAAATGCATTGTCTCGCAAAGTTATCATTTTTGTGATAAGAGCACTTAATGTTTCCTAATTTTATGTTTTTCAAGAATATATTAACTATTATCACCTTGCTGTACAATAGATCTCTCAAAATTCAATCCTCCTATTTTACTGTAATTACATATCCTTTGATCAACCTCTCCAGATCCTACCCTTTCTGATAAACATCCCAGCCTCTGGTAACCACCATTTTACTCTCTAGTTCTATGAGATCAACTCTTCGATTCCACATATGAGTGAGATGGTGTGGTATTTGTCTTTCTGTGACTGATTTATTTCACCTAATGTTTTCTAGGTTTATTCATATTGATGACAATGACTAGGTTTTGTTCTTTTCTGTGGCTGAATAGTATTCCACTGTGTATGTATACTACATTTTGAGCTAGAGTCTCACTCTGTTGCTGAGGCTAGAGTGCAGTGGAACGATCCCGGCTCACTGCAAGCTCCGCCTCCAGGGTTCAAGCCATTCTCCTGCCTCAGGCCACCGAGTAGCTGGGACTACAGCCACCCGCCACCACGCCTGGCTAATTTTTTGTATTTTTAGTAGAGATGGGATTTCACCGCGTTAGCCAGGATGGTCTTGATCTCCTGACCTCATGATCCGCCTGCCTCTGCCTCCCAAAGTGCTGGGATTACAGGCGTGAGCCACCGCGCCTGGCCTATCCATTCTTTTGCTGATGGACACTCAGGTAAATTCCATATCTCAATGGCAAACCTTTTTGCTCATTTGTTTATTCACTCGGTAAACTTTCATTGGATAACTGCTCTATGTGAAGCATTGTATTAGGGCTTGGGGTAGAAAAATAAGTGAGATTTTATATCTTCCCTTGAGGAATTCATTTCTAATTTAAAATGCAATTGTAAACAAACCATTTTTTAAAAAGTAATATGTGACTTAAAATGTACTTATCTCTATGGTGATGAAAATAGGCACACACAAGAGAGGTGAGTTTATCATTTTTTCAAGAGTGGAGTAAGAAATAAAAATTAATACTATTTTAGAAAACTTCATACTTTCTCTCACTCAGTCTATAACATAAAGTTCCCATATTGTTACACCCTCTTCAAAAACATTTTAATAGCTACAGAATGTCATGGAGTGAAAGTGTTCATAACCCACTGGCAGTGGGGGTGGGGACTGGACATACTACCGCGCTACGTGGTGACAGCAAAACAGACCACTCTGTGTATGGGCATCCTAGGGTGTAAACCCCACCATGCGGAATGTCACACTTTTCCAAGGCTGTGAAGAACATTTGGGCCCAGATATCAGCTCTTCTCACCAAATCCATGTTTTGACTTCCATTGGTAGACAGGCAAGATTGCCTGCCTCAATATCATGCAGTAAGGGTTCAGGATAGTTTTTACAGACAAACTTTGGAGCAGTTACACATCTGTCCTAAAACGAAAACAGGTGTTCATTGAGATGGGCATGGCAGGTGCTGCCTCCTGCTGGAGCCTTGCCGCAAAGGTCAACCGGGTACCCATTGTTCTTGTTCAAGGTTTCACTAGCATTGGTGCCATCATCTCACCATTTCCTTTAGTACCTAGGGTGGTGATGTCTTCACTGCTCACAAATCCTGTGGGTTGCCATGACCCTTTCCACATACACTATAAAAGGGATGCAGGGCTAGCAAGTTAATTCTACAAAGAATATCAAGTATTTCTTTTTTTCTTTTTTTTTTTTTTTATTATACTTTAAGTTCTAGGGTACATGTGCATAACGTGCAGGTTACATATGTATACATGTGCCATGTTGGTGTGCTGCACCCATCAACTCGTCAGCACCCATCAATTCATCATTTATATCAGGTATAACTCCCCAATGCAATCCCTCCCCCCTCCCCCCTCCCCATGATAGGCCCCAGTGTGTGATGTTCCCCTTCCCGAGTCCAAGTGAGCTCATTGTT